>NC_041383.1:42256136-42278776 GCF_002162155.2 Triticum dicoccoides
GCAAAGACCTGGCTGACGGGAAAGATCCTGATTCTAGTAGTGTGGCAATGGGCAGGAAGCACGCACGGGAGGTGGGAGGGTTTGTTGTGGGCTAGGGCGGTCAGAAGCAGGTGCTATAGTGGTCCGGACTCCCGCAACCCCCCCCCCCCCCCCACCACACACACACACACGTTTGTCTCTGGTTTGCGGGAGAAAACGTGTCCGGACCGCCCCACGGACGGATACATGACCATGTTGGATGGCTTTCGCGGTTCGGATAGACCAATCCGGTCGAATGCGGGAGGTTTATGGGTCGTCGTTGCAGATGCACTAAGGTAAATTTTCTCCGGCATCCATTCACGGATAGGGGGGTTAGTCCACAGACAGGGCAGGAGCCGGTCATCCAATGCTACCCACATACATTTTAAGCCGTGATTGAACTACCTGGATGAAATTCAAGAAAACACGATGGATTTTCACATAAGATAGACAAAAAATCATTAAATTTTGAACATTTTTCATTACATTTCAAACATTTAGAATAAAAAAAGCGGCTCGGCCCTTAATCTATCCTATGGCGGTGGTCATCGTCCACTTTCTTTGTATTCCGCGTCGGTGACCATGTCCTCCGTCTGCCGTCTTCATGAATGGAGACGCGGTTTAAGACCTGTGATGAAGTGGAGGTGCGCTCTCCGGGAAGAAAGAGTAGAACATGGGAGATGGACCGTCCCACTTGGGACACAATACCCGACCGCCTCTCATGCCCCAATCATCCTTGGGGGAGTCCGTGACCTATCCATCACCGGTGCTGGTGGATGTGAGCTCGATGATGGACATGGATGCTCTGTGACTGTCCACTTATCACATGCACCCTCGAAAGTTGGACGGCGACGTTGGAGTCCTAGACCGCTTGCGTCGCCAGCGCGTGTGCAGCCACGCCCGCGTCCTATTGTGCTGACTCTACGTTGTGAGTGGCGCTTTGAGCACGCGTGGCCTCATAGAGCACCAGCTGCTCCGCAAAAAAGTTTGGTTTTGCCGCGGCCATGGTCGCCTCGCTTGCGCGCTCGCTATAGATTTGGCCCTCCGGTAGCCGATGCTACTTGATAAGGAACATGTTATACCTATGCTCCTCACGTGCCTGCTGTAGATTTTGCCCTCCGGTAGCCGATGCTACTCGAGGAGGAACACATTTTACCTATGCTCCTCATGTGCCTGTTGGAACGCAAACATAGGAGCCGACGCAGGTTGTTCCTCCTCCGCCATTGTGGCATCATAGTGCGCTTTGTGCCTGCTCCATGGCCAGGTTGGCATGCACCGGTGTGGGGTCTGTCCCCGGGTCGTCATCGGAGCCCGTAGAGTTATCGTAGGAGACCACATGTGAGCTGGTCGGCATGCCCTGCTCGATCTACGTGACACGACAGGACTGCTAGGTAGCTACAAGGGCGGCCACCTTGTGCTTCATCTCTAACGACAGGCTATCCTACAAAGCGTTCCTACCCGCGGTCATGGTGGATGTGGAGCAAAGGAAGAGGATGTGGAGCGGATGTGTTTTATGTGAAGTTAGTGGGTATGGTCGCCTTTAAATAAAAAAATCTGGTGAGGCCAAGCGTCTGGGTGCGTCAATGCACGGCGCCGGAGTTGGCTCCTCGGCCGACGAGCTTGATTAATAGCGGCATACAGACGAATGGGTATTGAACGGGTATCTCTCCCGTATCATGCAGCAAATGTCAATCTGACATTGAACAGACACAAACATTGGGGATGTGGTGCTAGCGGATCTCTCGGCCGGTCGGCGCCATTGAGAGATCGCGTCAACTTTGGGTCGGCTTCATTGCATAGAAGAAGAAGCAAATGGCAAATATATCATAGGAGCATTATCGTCAGCCGTCTCTTTGCCATCTGCTAGCGGATGGCATAGGAGCATTGCCGTTAGCTAGAAGACGGCAAAGAGGGAGGGTGGTCCACTAGCGAGAGTCACCTAACGGTCACTTTCTTTGCCATCCGCTAGCGGATGGCAAATCTTCTTTGCCGTGTGCTAGCCGACGGCAAATAAAGTGGCCAAACTAACGTCCGTTAGTTAGGCTCACTACCGTCTGCTAGCAGACGGCAAAGAACCGTGCCCTAACTAAAAAGCTAACACGCCTGTGCCACACCCCTCTCTCTCTCTGTCCCCTCTCTCTCCGCACCGTGCCCGAGCCGCCACCGCCCCGCGCCACCCCTGTCGCCGGCCGCCCCGCCCCCATGCCACCGCCACCCCGCACCACCCACATTGCACGCTGCCCCGATGACCCCCTCTCCGCCCCGCGCCAACCCCGTCGTTGCGCCGTCCCCACCGCCCAAGCGACCCCCTCCTCCGCCCCGCGCCACCACGACCTCGCCCGCTGCTCCTTTGACCACATGCTCCGCCGTGAGGTGAGCTCCCCGTACGCTTCGCTCGATCCGCGGCAGATCCGCACCTTGTGTCTTGCTTCTGTTGGAGTAATGCTAATGTGACAAGATGATGTAGTGTTGTTGGAGTAATGCTAGTGGATTGCTTGCTGTAATACTGCTCTTCTTGCCCTAGACACTACTCCAAGTGAATTAAAACCAAATGTTACTCCAAGTAACTGCAACTTGTTGTTCTATCATTTGCTTGCTGGACCTAAATGAAACTTTTCCTATAATAAAATCCAAATAAAAAATTTCCAGTTAATTAAAGGATCATTTGTAGTTTCAGTAGTTTTGCTTGCATCTGTACTTTTAATTAAAGGATCATCTGTAGTCTCAGTAGTTTTGTTGTAGTTTTAATTAAAGGATCCTCTTCAAGCAGTAGTGCTTCAAGAGGATCTTAAAGTACTCCTACTCTCATTTAGTCACACTGCTCTTATTAAAAATACATAGCAAATAACATTGTGTGGGGAGCTGTTTTCATACTCCCTCTATATGTAAGAGACATTATGGGCACCTCCAAGATACCTAGCCAACATATATATGTATATATATATATATATATATATATATATATATATATATATATATATATGTATGTATATATATAATTTATCAAATAGGGAGAAAATCCTATGTGTAGTTTTTGTCAGGAGTATTTGTTGAATCTCCTGATTTTCATGTTTTATACAAATATTATAATAACATTTAATGGTCAAAAACAGAAATTTTTATGTGATATGGAGTGAGGAACTGATCATTCAATGATATTTTTTACCCCTTTGTGAACTGCTGTCCATTTTAATTCCGCAATGTAATTGTCACTTGGCAAAAAAAATTAAATTAATTATGATATTGATTGAAGTGTGACAGTAGAAGACATAAGGTCCATGGCATGTCATGCAAAATTGTAGTTGTCTATATTTCACCAAATTTCAAATAATTTTTCTACCAAAAATAAATGAAAAAAATATTGGTTACACTTGAACCTTGTGTTATCTTTGAATATCACCATCAATAACGTTGGTAGTGGTAATGTTTTCTTATTCATATCACCATCAATTTGGTTTACATTTTCAGTTTTATTTCATGTCTAATGAAATCCCTAGTTTTGAAGGGTTCTAGCTGTTGCCATCATATGTCCACAAGTGCATTGCTTTTTGAATGTGAAATGATAACTTGGTGTAGTTGATTATCTTATGCTCAAAACTTCTGCTGCTGTAATGTTGTATGATAATGTTGCAAGGGTAGTAATTGGTCTCTTCTGCTTCTTATCAGAGATGGGCCGCAGGCTGCGCTCGGCCACACCGGAGTATGACTTGGAAGGTTTCGAGTTCTTCACGATTATACTCGAGAATTCCTCCAAGAGAAAGTTATATAAAAGGAGAGATCTCCCCTTCACCCATCCCTTTATCATAACTCTGATGTTTGCTACATTACTGCTTAACCCATGCCGCAGAGGCTGCCTGACACTTTTATGAAGATGCTGGACGGCCATCGGAAAAAGAATGTGAAGCTGCGACAGGCCGGCAGCGGGCTTTGCAGGTTGTGGGATGTGGAAGTGGTGTTCAGATACGACCACATGTACCTGTGCCATGACTGGGAGCAGTTCGTCCGTGCCTACTACCTGTGGCACGGGTACTTCCTTGTCCTCAGGTATGATGGCAACGCCACGCTCACCGTAAAGGTGTTCAACACGACTATGTGTCGCATGCGCTACCAGGACGACGACAATGCTAGTACGCCATGCCGCTTCTTCCTCTCCATTTGGCTTTGTCTCACACTGATTGCTAAAAAAACATTGTTGCATTTGGTCAGGCAATGGGAGCAGCAGCAGCGACTCTGGCTACAACAAAAGCAGCATCGACTCTGGCTACAGCAAAAGCAGCAGCGAGGATGATCCGGAATGCAGTGTGGAAGAAGAGGAGCAGAGTCGGGATGAGGAGGTGCAGCCTATTCTGTCTGAGATGACCTCGCGATGGTGGTGGCTGACGATGGGAAAGCGATGGTGGTGGCTGACGATGGGCAAGTGATGGTGGTAGTTGACGATGACCTAGCAATGGTGCTGCCTAAAGATGGCCTCGCGATGGTGGTGGTGGCTGACAATGACCTCACGATCCCACAGCTGGGTGACATGACCATGCCAATTGGTAGAAGACTACATCCCGCTGCCTCGCCGCTCTAAGCGCATCAAGATGATAAAGGAGAAGGAGAAGAAGGAGGAGTGAAGTATGTCAGGTATGTCAGATCTCCAAAACGATCTATACTTAGCTTTGTTTCCTCCGAAATGACCTAACTTAGCTCTAATATGCTAAGTTATCTCTAATATGCTTAGTTACCTAGGTTTGCTCAATAATGACATACACTTAGCTTACTTATGTAAAAATGGCATAATTAGCTTACTTAGGTTTGAAATGGCATAACAATCTTGGTAACCTCATATATTTCATATAGTTAGCTTATTTTCCTTGAAAAATGACATATTAAGCCTAATTAGCTCCAAAATGATCAATTTTACCTAAGTTAGCTCCAAAATGACCTAAGTTAGCTCTAAAATGCTAAATTAGCTCTAATATGCTTAGTTACCTGGGTTAGCTCAAGAAAGACCTATACTTAGCTTATTTATGTCAAAAATGGCATAATATGCTTAGTTAACTCAAAAATGGCATAATTAGCTAGGTTAGCTCCAAAATGACCAATTTTACCTAGGTTAGCTCAAATATGATCCATTTTACCTAGGTTAGCTCCAAAATGACCAAGTTTACCCAGGTTAGCTCCAATATGATCCATTTTACCTAGGTTAGCTCCTAAATGACCTATTTACCTTGCTTAGCTAAAATGACCTACACACTTAGCATTTTTACCTAGCTTAGCTAAAAACTGGCATTTTTACCAACCTCGGTTAGAAGAAGAAGAAGATAAAGAAGAGGAGAGGAGAAAAAGAAAGAAGAAGATAAACCTTGGTTCTTCTTTTTCTTCTTCCTTTTCTTCTTTTTCTTCTTGCTAGTCTTCTTCTTCTTCTAACTTTCACCTTTCCCAATTTGCAGATTTGCTTTAGATGAGGAAGCTTGGTTTGATGGAGTGTACTCTTCTCCTTGTGCTTCCTTTTTGTTTATCGAAACTTGTTGGAAAATTCTTTTGGATATGTATGTATATATGGATATGTTGTTGGAATTTCTTGTTGGAAACTTGTTTTGGATATGTATGTATATGGATATATTGTTGGAAACTTCTTGTTGGAAATCATTGTATGTTGGATATGTTGTTGGAAACTTGTATGTTTCTTATGTTGCTGGAAAATTATTTTCAAATGTGTGTGTATATATATCTGTGAAATTCTGTCAGATTGAATGAATTTAAGAAAAAAGGGGGATATACAGGCACTTTGTCGTCTGCGGGCAGACGGCAAAGAGCTTTGCCATTAGCCAACAGATGGCAAAGCTGCCACGTGGCAGGTACCTGTGCAACCTAGGGGGTACTGGGCTGGCCTATATGGTTTCTTTGTCGTCCGCTAGCAGACGGCAAAGAACCCTTTGTCGTAGCTTATTCAGTCGAACCTGTTGTTCTCTGCTGGCGGACGACAAAGGCCTTTGCCGTCCACCAGGCATGCCTTTGCCGTCAGCCATGGCAGATGGCAAAGTTCCTGATTCTTATAGTGCCCCCATAAGTTTGTCTCCTGTTTGCAGGAAAAAATATGTCCGGACCGCTGAGCGGATCAATATAGGAACACTTTCGAATGCGGAACACATCCGGACCGCACGATACAAATGCATGCAGGCGATTTGAGGGTCAGTGTTGGAAATGCCCTACCTAAACAAACTTGAGTCACAAAACCTACCCTAGCTAGAAGGTCGAAATGGTCATATATTTCGGTGTGCGAACTACTTATCTTCATCGAGCAACCAATTAATATATAGATATATTATTTTCCTCGCAAAAAATCTCTATTTTCTTTGGGTGAATTAATATATATCTATTCTCACAAGATTTAATAAACCTAGCTACTTCAGCACAGGAAAAACCGTTTTCCTCAATTTGCACTCATCTGATCCATAAGATGGAGTATTTATGTACGTACACCTCCTTTTCCTTTCCTGTGAGGTCCTAGATTTCACGTCTTGCTAATAGGTTAAAGATGCATTTTCCTGACTATATTGATCCTGCCCAGAAAGCTTTTATTATAGGTAGACGCATTAGTAACAATATCATTATTGCGCAAGAGGTCACTCATTCTTTTGCTCTCAAATCTTCGAAACATCAAGCTTTCTTGCTGAAAATTGACCTTGCGAAAGTGTTCGATCGTATCGAATGGTATTTCATTGTCTCAGCTCTTTCTCGTAAGGGGCTGCATTATCATTTTATGAATTTGATTTATGTGTGCATATCGTCTCCTGTGTTCTCTGTAATTATTAAGGGTCAACCTTTTGCGAATTTTCGCAGCACAAGGGGCATCAGACAGGGTTTCCCATTGTCTCCATATCTCTTTGTTCTTGCGATCAATGAGCTCTATTTGGATTTGCAGGAGGCCATGGCCCAAAGCCATCTTACAGGTATCTCCCTTGGTCCAAATTGTCCTCCCATATATTCCATAATTTTTGCTGATGACTTGCGTGTGTGCTCCCCATGAAGCTAACTAGATGGCCAATCTCATAAATCATTTCTGCCTGGCTTCAAGGCAAACTCCTAATTGGGAGAAATCCTTTATCATGATTTTTCGTGTCCATCTTATGAGCCATAGATGTACTCATTTGGGTCATCCTTTATTTCTCCCAGCAAAGAATAGGACTTCGGCTTACAACTTTGTGTATGACAAGTTCAAAAACAAGTTTCCCACTTATAAAGCCGACAAGTTATCACATACTGCTAGACTTGAGCTTATTAATTCAGTGTTTGCTTCAATCCCACTTTATTACATGTCGAATATCCTATTTACTAAGAAATTCTTGGCTAAGCTCACGACTATCATTAGGAACTTCTGGTGGGTTGGAGTAAGGGAGGAGGCAGGGGCTCATGCTTTATGCCTATGGGCCTAGAAAGATATTTGTACTCCTAAGAAAGAAGGGGGGCTTGGGATTAGGAATATGTTGGCAAGGAAGAAGGGTCTACTCCTTGCTGCTGCTTGGAGGTTGGCCGAGAATCTGGAGGATAACATTTATAAAATTCTCAAGGCCAAATATTTCCGAGATTCTTCCATTTGGAGAGCCTCCCCCAATAGTACTCCTAAGACTGCCTTTTGGGCTTCCATTCTAAAAGGCATGCCTTTGCTCAAATCTCACTCCTTCTATCAAATTACTCAAGGCAACATATGCATTGGGAGCTCTACTTGGTGTAGTGTTTGGGAAAGCATATATGATCATCTTATTATTCATAATAGTGACTTTGTGTATCCAGCTAAGGTCTCCGACATTTTGGAACTCTGGCCACAAGTCTTGGAATGTACAACTCATTTCTAACCTTTTTCAGGAGCCTGCAGCTACTGCTATTATTTCTACTCCTATTGTTTTTGATAGCTGCAGGGACATCCTTTGTTGGGACCTTACACCATTAGGTAAATGCAACTCCAAAAGCACATACAAACTTTGCTTGCAGGAAATATATGAGATGCAGAGAAACCAACCTCGTCAAGTTACTACAGTTATCAAGAACATTTTACAACAAGTTTGGAGGCAAAAGAACATGGCTCGTAGAATTCAAACATTTGCGTGGAGGCTTCTAAGGCGTGCGCTCCCCACAGGTGCTAGGGCTGGTAAGTTTTCTGTCCACATCAGTACCCTTTGTTCTAGATGCAGTTTGGAGGAAGATGAAGTGCATTTGTTTTTTCTTTGTAACTTTGCAAGGGCTACATGGTTTGCTCACCCTTGGCATATTAGAGAAGATTCTCTTGTTGCTGAACATTTAACCATTCTGGATATCATTCTTTCTCTCATGGCCTCAAATCACCCGAATGCCACTATACCTAACATCTTCACCTAACCTGCTCTCTTTTCCAGGAAAGAATCTCTTCCTCACTATATTCAGCTTGCCGCTGCTGCCATCTCTTCAGCTCAATTTCTGGAGGATTACCAAGAAGAGTGTGCTTCTTCCTCACTTCAAAGAATTGATGTTCGGCCAATTATTCAAGTCCAGGCTAATGAAAAAGTAATGCAAGGGTATACTGTTAAATCAGATTTGTTTATTACAAGAACAAAAATATACTCTGATGCTTCTTGGCGAAAGAAGAACATCTCAGGACGAGGACAAGGACTGGGAACCGGAAATGGAGTGTTTATTCACATTCCAGGAGATCGTATTGAAAGGAAAACCATGATCCAAGCTTCTGCAGGTGATGCTCACTCCCCTCTATGCGCTGAAGCATTGGCGCTTCAGCTTGCAGCAAGAGTCGCTGCACAAATGCAATTTCAACAGGATACTTTCTTCATGGATAATCTCTCGTTGGCCAAGATGGTTGCTTCAAGGAACATAAATGACAACTTGATCAACTGGATGTGTCGCACCCCAATTAGCAATTTTCTTCAGGACACTTCTTCTATCTAGACTGAAGTTTACCATATTAACAGGAACATCAATGGAATAGCTCATGATTGTGCTCATCAGGTTCTCAACTCAAGAGTAGAACCTGTCTTTAGTTGTACTCATTCCTCTCAAAGCAAATCTCTTTGCCCAACTTTGCTTTATCTTCATAACTTCCAAGTTCAGGGATATGTAATACATGTTGTACAATGCTATTGTGATGAATGATGTATTGGTGCTTGGCGCCTTGTTGTGTTCAAAAAAACGGAGGCGCCATATTTTCCCCAAACATCCGGGTGGCCTGCCCGGTCACTGCCCGAAAAGAAAAATGCCACACAATCAGACCGTGCACAGCCAATCCAAACGGCTGGGGTGACCGACACCCCTCATACCCAGCCCATATCTTGGGGTCGGGAAGGGGGGCTAGGGGGCGGGTCGGACACGCTCGAACGGTCAGACCAGCTCAAGCTGTCCCACGCCGTCCCCGCACATATCACATCTGCACGGTAAACCCTATTCAAACACTCGGTCCTCTCGACCGCCTCACTCCACTGCATGTATCCTCCCCCCCCCGCCCCCCTCGTCCATCACAGTCGGCAGTGGATCCAGCAGGGAATCCATAGACTAAGCCGAGCTTGTCAAAGAGGACTCCAACTCGTCCGCCTCGAACGACGAGTAGCTCACAAGGGACTAGGCCCACGCCACCCATTCTATGGCGGGATCGTCTCCTCCTCCCCATAAAGTGGCACAACCAACAACGACGACGCTCCTCTGGCCATCGATGCCAACACCGAGGACTACAACTGTCGCGCCGGACACCCCATGGGGAAGCCGCCAACGAGGATGTAATGAACGCCGACAATCCTCTCTTTTTATTTAGTTAATCTAGCTTTTTTAAGTTTAAGTGGGTGAACTTTCTCTTTGGGATCCAATTGTGCAAAAACTTTAACCCATATCTATGTCTGTCTGTGCTATATTGCATGTTGTTTTACGTAATGTTCATCATGTTGCATGCATTTGTATGGATTTGGGGGCAGATATTAGATGACAAAGGTTGCGGACAGGACGAAATGGGGGTGACTGATCACGGTCCGTCGACATGTTCGGACACATCCGCGGACATATATGTCCCCAAATTAGGCAATCGTGGTTGTAGATGCTCTTAGTCCTAACTTGCCACACATAGTTGATATTCATTTGAAAGAGATAAGAATGCCAAAGTACTACCCCGACATACCAATTCATAATGGACCCTGATAAGTGACACACGTGTGGCACAAATCAATTTCTCCCTGACGTTATTTGATGACAAGTTTAGTTACCCGAGGATGGCAACTTTAGTGTTGAAGCATGGCAACTTTGTGTTTGGATGGCAAGTTTCAGTTCTTTGGGGAGTTAATTTTTTGCATGGCAACTTTAGTATAAAAAACCTCAGGGCGGTGTTACTTTGTGCCACATGTGTGGCACTTATTATTTGGGATCATAATTGCTTCCAGAAACCAATAAAGCACACATGTATGCCCAATTCCTCACAACAGTCATATCAAATCCAGTGATTCAATGGAAACTCAGTACAGTTAAACATAGTCATCTGTACAACAAGAAACACACATCATAATGTAGTACATTCTTGTTTTCGTAGTAGATGAGAGACGAATTATAATTCCCAAGCAAGAGCAAAACTACTAACTGAAAATCATCACATCTCAAATGCTACCCGAATTTTATGGTAAAATGAATGTCAAAAGTGTCCTATGAAGAAGCCAACCTCAATATCCTCGTCACAAAATTAAAAGTTTTGAAGAAAGCGGGTAGAAATTTTATGTGGCCATGAGACCTAATAATATTTTAAGGGCCTCTTTTGTTTACAGAAACTAGATAAATTCCCACACTTTTCAGTGGGATTTCTAGTTGCATCATGTTTCAGAAAATAAGAAGGACAAGAAAAATAAACATATATCTAAATAAAATGTAGAAAATTTAGAATATTTTTTCAAGAAGAAAAAGTTTTAAGACGTAAATATTTATGCTAGGCAATACGATTTTTTCGTTGAAAAATTTATTAATAAAATAGTATCTTTTAGGTATGTTTTTGTGAATATAGGAGTAGGTGGGAAGTTGTGATAATCACTGTTCCTTGAACTGACATGGCATAAAACTGGAAGTTCTGATAGTTTCCATGTGACGGTTCTCACATGAGTATGCTTGGTTCTTGAAAAACCTCGGGATAAAATATGAAGTGCCATGTGACGGTTATGCTTGGTTTTTGAACTAGTCTTTTTATTGAGTTGGTTATTGGATAGTTGACATGAGTGTGTTACATCGTAAACCAAAAGTGAATCTCAATAATTACGGTTTGTGCTTAGGTCCGCCCAAAAAGAAGTGTTTGGTGTGTATTAATAGCCACAACAATATATGTCACGTATCCTCCGATACGTGCTCCCGGTTAAACAGTGAAGATGCTTGTCATAATACGGTTTGGATTGAGTTAGACACTTTTTGACCGCAAATGAGTGGGCATGAGTTTGTCGCATCTAGAACGTATATATCAGATCAAATGGCCAAAGGAAGTTTAGGTGATGTCGAAGGCTATGGGAAGAGAAAATAGCATTGAATAATGGCTAGCGGGGATTGTCTTTATGAGATATATAGATGTGTAGTAATTTTGGAGTACTCTATTACATAGGAATCTTTCCACTAGAGATTGTTTGGTTGCATGATTGGAAAACTTATGAACTTTTCCTGTAAGTTTAGTTTGCATGCAACTCCAAAGAAATATCTCTATTGATTATAACCTCATGGAGTTTTTCCTTTATTTATATGGAAACTATATCATGCACCTAGTCCTTTAGAAAAGTTCCTAACCAAACACCTTCTATTACAAAGTTTGGTGTTTCATAGTACTGCAGAAATATGACAATGCCATATTATCCTACGGTTGTTAATATTCCCGGCTTTTACGAATCCTACAAACTAGGGATGATCCAAATGTTTTGATGGGCGAGATATCAAAGGATAGGCTACTATATTATGCAATTTTAGCACTTTGTGTACATTAGAGGAGATGGTTGCAATGATAGTTGTAGGACATTGAAGTATGTCTAGAGGGGGGGTGATTAGACTACTTGACCAATTAAAAACTTAACCTTTTCCTATTTTAGAGTTTGGCAGATTTTAACAATCTTTGGACAAGTCAAGCAATCAACACACAAATCAAGCAAGCATGCAAAGAGTATATAGGCAGCGGAAATTAAAGCATGCAACTTGCAAGAAAGTAAAGGGAAGGGTTTGGAGGATTCAAACGCAGCTGGAGACACGGATGTTTTTGGCGTGGTTCCGATCGGTGGTGCTATCGTACATCCACGTTGATGGAGACTTCAACTCACGAAGGGTAACGGTTGTGTGAGTCCACGGAGGGCTCCACCCAAGAAGGATCCACGAAGAAGCAACCTTGTCTATCTCACCATGGCCGTCGCCCACGAAGGACTTGCCTCACTAGCGGTAGATCTTCACGAAGTAGGCGATCTCCTTGCCCTTACAAACTCCTTGGTTCAACTCCACAATCTTTGTCGGAGGCTCCCAAGTGACACCTAGCAAATCTAGGAGACACCACTCTCCAAGAAGTAACAAATGGTGCGTTGATGATGAACTCCTTACTCTTGTGCTTCAAATGATAGTCTCCCCAACACTCAACTCTCTTTCATAGGATTTGGATCTGGTGGAAAGAAGATTTGAGTGGAAAGCAACTTGGGGAAGGCTAGAGATCAGGATTCATATGGTAGGAATGGAATATCTTGGCCTCAACACATGAGTAGGTGGTTCTCTATCAGAACTGGTAAGTTGGAAGTGTAGGTTTGTTCTGATGGCTCTCTCCACGAATGAAGAGGAGGTGGAGGGGTATATATAGCCTCCACACAAGATCTAACCGTTACACACAATTTACCAATCTCGGTGGGACCGAATCAACAAACTCGGTCAGACCGATTTAGTAAACCTAGTGACCGTTAGGATTTTCGGCGGGACCGAAATGCAACTCGATAGGACCCATATGGTTAGGGTTAGGGCATAACGTAATCTCGGTGAGACCGATTACACAAACTCGGTGAGACCGATTTTGGTAATTAGCTAACCAGAGAGTTGGTCAGGTAAACTCGGTGGGACCGATTTGCTCTTTTCGGTGAGACCGAAATGTTACAAAAGGGAAACAGAGAGTTTACATTGCAATCTCGGTGGCACCGATCGCTTACTTCGGTTAGACCGAAACGTTACGAAGGGAAACAGAGAGATTACAATCCCATCTCGGTGAGACCGAGATCCCTATCGGTGAGACCGATTTTGCCTAGGGTTTGTGGCAGTGTCTATGACATCTGAACTCGGTGGCGCCAGATAGAAAGAATCGGTGTGGCCGATTTTGGCTTTAGGTTTAGGTCATATGAGGATGTGGGAAAGTAGTTGAGGGTTTTGGAACATATCACTAAGCACATGAAGCAAGAGGCCCATAAAGCAACACCTCATCCCTCCTTGATAGTATTGGCTTTTCCTATAGACTCAATGTGATCTTGGATCACTGAAATATAAAATTAAGAGTCTTGAGCCAATCCTTTGTCCTTGATATTTTGAGGGATCCACTTTCATCATCCATGCCATGCCATTCATTGAGCTTTCCTGAAATATATGTCTTGGAATAGCATTAGCTCAATGAGGTATATGTTGTTATGAATTACCAAAACCATCTAGGGATAGTTGCACTTTCAATCTCCCCCTTTTTGGTAATTGATGACAACATATAGATCAAAGCTTCAACAATAAATTATAAGATTGAAAAACATCGTCGCTTTGAGAAGTATGTGATAAGCAAGAGCTCCCCCTAAATTTGTGCATAGTTTAATATTTGCTTTGGACTGCAAATGCACAAGGAATTAGGCTCATGGGTTACTGTTCCATGTCACATACATCTTGGTGGAGCGCTCAAAACAGTAAAGATTAAATACATGCACTCATCACCAAGCAAAGTGAATGATCATATAAGGATAGGTAAGATAATAACATATAATCAAGCATAACTGTAGCTTATGATCAAACACATGATCATCAATGTCTCACAGGTAATGCATTGTATCTCAAGCAATCAGAAAGCAAACAAGTTCAACCAAGAAGACAAGAGAGAACAAAAAACAGCAAATCTCTCTCTCGAAGCCTATGATCTATACATTTTTCTCCCCCTTTGGCAACAAGTTACCAAAAAGTTTTCATAGAAAATGCATAGGACTATATCTTCTCTCAGGCTTGGTCTTCGGTTGGTGGTGTAGAGATGGATCCTTGGACGAAGACTTCAGTTGATGTAGACGGAGCTGGAGGAGTTGGTGCTGGAGCTGGTTGCCTTAGAGCTGTAGGAGCTGTAGCTGGTGCAGATGATGTGGCTCTTGTGTCTGTTACAGGCACTGCAGCTGACCTTTGAGCTCTGGGCACTCTGGCAAATGCATCTGTGGTTGTCTTGCCCTTCCTCTCCTGCATGTCATCCTGAAGTTGTTCCACAACTGACTGAATCTCAGTTACTTTGACATCAAGATCATAGAATTTTTGTTCCATGATTCTTTCCAGGCTCTCATGGTTTTGAGTTAGGGTGGTCAATCCCTTCTCAATCCTCAGTGTTGATGCTATCAAGTAACCAAGCTGCTCCTGTTTGTTCTTCAAGAAATACTCAGATGCCTCCTCTTGAGTTGGCATCTTGGCAGCCTTCTCTTTCCTTGCCTTCTCCCTCTTCTCTTGAGCTTGCACTGATGATGGATCATTCTCATTCATGACAACTTGATTGTCCTCAAAGTATGGATAGAGAACAAAATGTTCTTTATCCAACAGATATTTTCCTGTGCCCATCTTTGAGTTAATCAACTCCTGAATCTGCGGGGCATATCCACAACTTCTCTTCTGATCTGTTGCAGTCCTCTTAATGGTTTCTACCATAAGGCTCATGACTTTGAATTTCTGGGGCACATAAAAAATGTGAAGCATGTTAATTGCATGCCCTCTTATCATGTTGCGGTCACCTGATTTGGCAAAAGAGTGTGCCTTAAGATCCAGTTGATCGTAGGCAGCCCTTACAGAAGAAAATCGACTGACCCAAATGAGAAAGTCTCAAGGGCTTTGTCTGGGATCTCTTTGTACATATGTGACATAGAATTGTGTCCCATCTTCTTCTTGGCATATACATCCAAGTCATCTTTACTCTCCTTTGGGGCTTTGATCAGACTTGCCCATTCCTCTATGGTTGACTGGTATCTTGTTCCTTCAGACATCCAAACTATCCTGCCATCTGGATAGAAATGTGTTGTGGAGAAGAATTGCATAATGAGTTCATCATTCTAGTTGGTGAGCTTCTGCCCAACAAAATCTACAACTCCACAAGCAATGAAACTGTCTTGCACTCCAGGATAGTGTTCTTCATTTTCCTTCATGTAGGTCCAGTCGACCCACCTCATATCACACACTATGGGCTTCTTGTCCAACAAGATTGTCTAATAGAAGTCCTGCTGCTCCTTGGTGTGGAATCTTTAATCTACAGCAGTCCTCCTCCTGGTGGCATATGGATCAGACAATCTCCATAGCCTCAACCCTGAGTCTTTCCTGATCTTCATGTTCTCAGCCACAAGATGAGCATCACTGTGGTCTGGAATCTTGGGTTTGAGCTTTCTTAGGATCTGCCCTTCTTCATCTTCCTCAGCAGCAACCTCAGGCATTGGGGCCTTGTTCTTCTTAGCTGCTGGTATGCTCCTGGTATTTCTCTTTGGTGCAATCTTGGGCTTGGAGGCAGCTTTGGGTGCTTCTTTGGGCTTGGATGTTGCAGCCCCTGACTTTATAGCATCACCCATAAGCTTCTGTGCCTTTGGTGCTGGTGCAGCAACCTCTTCTTCCTCTTCCATCATGGAAGGTTGACCAACAACTCTGGCCATGGTCTTCTTGACCCTTTCCTTCCTTTTCTTTCCTTCTACAGCTGGCTCTTCAGGCATCTCAGGTATTTGAGTTGATCCTCTGGCTTTGGACATTGGCTGTCTTCCTGCTGGCCTTTTGATCTTCATGTCTGGCTTTATGTTCTTTGCTGAGCCATACTCCTTCTTGAGCACTACCTTCTTGGAAGTAGCCTCATCTTCTGCTGCCACATAGTCCTCATCCTCTAAGTCTGAGGTTCTCTTCCTTCTTGCTCTTGTGGCTGCTTTGGGCAAGTTGCTAGGAGTACTTCTGCTGCCTTCATGTGAAGAACTTGAGGGACTAGTGCCCTTACTCATGTGAATATGCTCTTCTTCCCTGTTCTGACTGTCACCTTGGTCTAACATGCTGCAAATCATTGACTGCTGACCCTGTAAATAGTTATAGATGAGATAGAGTAGATGAGCATCACAAAATGCAGAGATTTATGCAAAAGAATGATTCAAAAACTTAGTTTTAGTTTCCACAGAAAGCATTTCGGATCTGCCGATTTTCAAACTCGGTGATACCGAAGTAGTTTTGGAACCTAAACTAGTGAACTCGGTCAGACCGAGTCACAGTTCGGTGGCACCGAGTCTGCTAGGGTTTCACAAAGTTCTAAAATTGGTCACACCGATTTGTAATTCTCGGTTAGACCGAGACTTACTAGTGCAATGGCATTAGCCAAATCGGTGAGACCGAGTTTTTCAACCCAGTGGGTCCGAGATGGTTTCGGCGGAAACCTAACCCTAAATTTTCGAATCGCATCTATTCTAAGGATCACATTGACTGGATAGGAGTGTTTCAATCGTGGCAAGATGCATTACGAACACAATGTGCTGAGAATCATATGAGGAAAGCACTGTGATCGAGTTCATACCCTAGTTCGGCGGTGAACTCGCTACGGCGGCTACGGCGGAGAAGAAATCCGTTGACGGTGGCAGAGACCAGCGACAGGAGGCAGCTGGTGATGAAGTTGACGATCCGTAGACCTAGTAGGCAGAGCGAGCTACGCGCGGGTGAAGGGGTTTGGAGGAATTCCAAAATTTTTGCCCGTGACTTTATATAGCCCGACACTGTCGGTGTGACCGAGTTGAGCAACTCGGTGGCACCGAGATGCATAACTGTTAACAGCTATAGCAACTCGGTGTGACCGAAAAGTTCATATCGGTTGCACCGAGATTGAAAACCTAGATCGACTTAGTGATTTCGGTGGGACCAAAATGGAGGAATCGGTCAGACCGAGAATCACAACGAAGTTTTGAAAGTTTAAGTCTCTGACGAATCGGGGACTCCGAGTGCTCCTCACACAGAGTGGTTCGAATCTGACTCGATCAAATTTTGTGATGTAGCATGAATAGAGTTTGAGACGAGAAAAGCATAGATAGCTAGAGAAGGTTCTTAGGCATTCTTGTCCATCCACTTGGCCAAAGAAAAGGAAACCAATCAATCAAAACAACAAGTGGATATCCTTGAATGAGTGAAATATGCAACCAGCATGCTCACACAATAAAGTGACAAATGAAGTATGTGGCAAAACATGCACAACCAATTCTAGCATCTATCAAACAATTGGCGATAACTAGGTCATCTATATATGAGTATATTGACTTAGGAGTCAAATGAGAACATTCGATTATAGGTCATACTCATCGTTTAAGCTCAAGTGGGGTTACCACTTTTACATAATGCATTGATGTGTTCACACCATGAGAGTTGCTTTGACTCAATTCTTTAGAGTTAAGCTCCCCCTAGATGTGAGATCCCCCCTTTGAGGAACTAACCTTGGGTTTTGTCGATGATGACTTCATGTAGGTGTTAAAGATGTGAATGCTCAAAGTTGATGTAGATCATTTGGAGCAATCTTTTGGAGTGAGTTGCACTTTCAACATACCTACATGGGTTAGTCCCACAAGTAACAAAACAAGAATATCCATAGACATAGAGTGATGCACACAAAAGATGATGTCCATGAAATCATTTGGTTACCTTGTCCCTTGCCTTACCAACATGAGGGTTTGTGACTCCTTGAACTAGTGCAAGATGTGGAAGTTGATTGCACTTGCTCTTGCCGTAATGATATGATTGAAGAATGTTGGCGGAGTCACCCTCAAGAACTCTCTAGTTCTTCTTCTTCAGGATCCACATCATCTTGATGGGAATCCTTGGAGTTGTGGTTGTACTTGATGAAGTAGAACTTGACGCAGTCTTGGGAACCCACTTGACCAAGGCCTTAGGTGCTTCTTCAAATGCATCAATCTCCTCTTGAAGCTTGTCCTTGCCTTTATGGTCTTGTGGTGGAAGATCATCTTGAGCTTGTGTTCCCTTGATAGAAGTAGGATCATACTTCTCTTGTTGAGGAACAAACTTCGTCTTGGGGTATTGATCTTCTTCTCACTCAACTCCATTGGCATTGAACTTTCGTTCAAAACAAACACGTTGATTCTTCCGGTGCCTTCCTTGCTTGCGTACAATTTCCTCGAATTGCTTACTCCCGGCAAGGCTCTTGTATACACCTTTCTCTATAATTCCCTTCAATAAGCTATTTTCTTGCTCAAGTGTAACTTGGCTAAGAGAATCATTAGTGGAATCAAGAGAACTACTAGAAGAAACAAATATTTGATTTAGCATTGTTATTGTTACTACTAGAGAAAGAATCTTTCTTGTTCTTGTTACTAGACTTGACTTGAGGCATGTAAGTTGATAAGAGTAAACGCTTGGCAATATAAGAAGAACTTTTCTTGCGAAGATCATCATTGATTGCCTTTAAGAACTCATGCTCTTGCTCAAGATTAAGCTTTTCAAAGCGTAACTTCTCATGAGCCCTTAAAAGTTCTCGATGATTTTCGAAGATAGTTTCATGAGCTAACTTAAGAGTGTTTAGTTCTTTACTTAGAAGCTCAATCTTCTCCTTATCATTGTCATTCGTTTTATCTTGTTTGGCATGATTAATTGGCGTTCCATCATAGTATTCATCACTAGAGTTGTCAATAAGTAAATCATCATCACCTAGCAAGTCATCTTCATCACTATTGAAATCAACATACTCGGGATGTGTTACCTTTGGACCTTTGGCCATGAAGCATCTTCCAATTCCTTCATTTGGTGAGTCAAATATCTCGTAGGAGTTGGTTGTCACGAGTGCTAGACCGGCAACACCTTCATCTTGAGTATGTTTGGAGTCGGAGTGATAGCTTCTCTCGGAGTGATGTTCAGAGTCGGAACCGGATACCCATTCACCAACATGAGCTTGATGTCTTCGTTTCGTGTAGCTCTTTGATGACTTGTCCTTCCTTTCCGAATCTTTGCTTCTCCGTGAGGGTCTTCGTTCATAACGATCATCTCTACTCCTTCTCTCTCTTGGCGGTGATTCTTCTCTTCTACTTCTTCTTTTTGGAGAATCTTCTCTTCTTTTGTAGGGTGCCGTACACTCATTGGAGTAGTGTTCGGGTCTCCCACAATTGTAGCAGTTGCGCTCTCGACTGGAAGATCTCTTGTCATTGTAGGACCTTGGCTTAGAGCTTCTTTCTTTGCTTCTACTCTTGTAGAATTTGTTGAAATTCTTCACCATTAAGCTCAATTCTTCATTGAAGGTTTGTTTCTCACTTGATGATGTGGGGGCTTCACATGCGGCTTTGTAAGCACCACTTGACTTGTTGTGAAGTTCCTCCTTATCCTCGAGTGACATCTCATGAGCAACAATTATACCAATGACCTCCGTTGGCTTGAGATTCTTGTAATTGGGCATCATTTGAATCAATGTGCACACGGTATCATACTTTCCATCCAATGCTCTTAGGATCTTCTTGATGATGAATCTGTCGGTCATCTCTTCACTCCCTAAGCCGGCAATCTCATTTGTGATAAGAGCAAGCCTAGAGTACATTTCAGCGACACCTTCACCATCCTTCATTTTGAACTTGTCAAGCTGACTTTGGAGCACATCCAACTTGGATTCCTTGACGGAGTTGGTACCTTCATGCATATCAATCAAAGTGTCCCAAATTTCCTTTGCATTCTCAAGACGACTGATTTTGTTGAATTCTTCGGGGCACAATCCGTTGAAGATGATATCACAAGCTTGAGCGTTGTATTGCAGCATCTTCAATTCTTCCGCATTAGCTTCACGGTTCAGCTCTCTCCCATCAAAGGATTTACCTTGCAAGCCAATACAAATAATAGCCCAAACGGCGGGGTTATGTCCAAGAATATGCATTTTCATCTTATGCTTCCAACTAGCAAAATTAGTTCCATCAAAGTAAGGACCTCTGCGGTGATAATTTCCCTCGCTATACGCCATACTCTCCTAGGTTGTGAAACCAAGGCTATGACCACCAAAAGCTATGGAAATCAAAGCAAATGGAGACCAAGGCTCTGATAAAACTTGTAGGACCTTGAAGTATGTCTAGGGGGGTGATTAGACTACTTGACCAATTAAAAACTTAACATTTTCCCAATTTTAGAGTTTGGCAGATTTTAACAATCTTTGGACACAAGCAATCAACACACAAATCAAGCAAGCATGCAAAGAGTATATAGGCAGCGGAAATTAAAGCATGCAACTTGCAAGAAAGTAAAGGGAAGGGTTTGGAGGATTCAAACGCAGTTGGAGACACGGATGTTTTTGGCGTGGTTCCGATAGGTAGTGCTATCGTACATCCACGTTGATGGAGACTTCAACACACGAAGGGTAATGGTTGCGCGAGTCCACGGAGGGCTCCACCCAAGAAGGGTCCACGAAGAAGCAACCTTGTCTATCCCACCATGGTCGTCGCCCACGAAGAACTTGCCTCACTAGCGGTAGATCTTCACGAAGTAGGCGATCTCCTTGCCCTTACAAACTCCTTGGTTCAACTCCACAATCTTTGTCGGAGGCTCCCAAGTGACACCTAGCCAATCTAGGAGACACCACTCTCCAAGAAGTAACAAATGGTGCGTTGATGATGAACTCCTCGCTCTTGTGCTTCAAATGATAGTCTCCCCAACACTCAACTCTCTCTCATAGGATTTGGATCTGGTGGAAAGAAGTTTGAGTGGAAAGCAACTTGGGGAAGGCTAGAGATCAAGATTCATATGGTAGGAATGGAATATCTTGGCCTCAACACATGAGTAGGTGGTTCTCTCTCAGAACTGGTAAGTTGGAAGTGTAGGTTTATTCTGATGGCTCTCTCCACGAATGAAGAGGAGGTGGAGGGGTATATATAGCCTCCACACAAAATCTAACCGTTACACACAATTTACCAATCTCGGTGGGACCGAATCAACAAACTCGGTCAGACCGATTTAGTAAACCTAGTGACCGTTAGGATTTTCGGTGGGACCGAAATGCAACTCGGTAGGACCGATATGGTTAGGGTTAGGGCATAACGTAATCTCGGTGAGACCGATTACACAAACTCGGTGAGACCGATTTTGGTAATTAGCTAACCAGAGAGTTGGTCAGGTAAACTCGGTGGGACTGATTTGCTCTTTTCGGTGAGACCGAAATGTTTCAAAAGGGAAACAGAGAGTTTACATTGCAATCTCGGTGGGACCGATCGCTCACTTCGGTTAGACCGAAACGTTATGAAGGGAAACAGAGAGATTACAATCCCATCTCGGTAAGACCGAGATCCCTATCGGTGAGACCGATTTTCCTAGGGTTTGTGGCAGTGGCTATGACATCTGAACTCGGTGGCGCCGGATAGAAAGAATCGGTGTGACCGATTTTGGCTTTAGGTTTAGGTCATATGAGGATGTGAGAAAGTAGTTGAGGGTTTTGGAGCATATCACTAAGCACATGAAGCAAGAGGCTCATTAAGCAACACCTCATCCCTCCTTAATAGTATTGGCTTTTCCTATAGACTCAATGTGATCTTGGATCACTGAAATATAAAATGAAGAGTCTTGAGCTTTTGAGCTTGAGCCAATCCTTTGTCCTTGATATTTTGAGGGATCCACTTTCATCATCCATGCCATGCCATTCATTGAGCTTTCCTGAAATATATGTCTTGGAATAGCATTAGCTCAATGAGCTATATGTTGTTATGAATTACCAAAACCACCTAGGGATAGTTGCACTTTCAATAGTTTTAGAAAATAAATTACAAAGTGAACAAATAGGAATAAATTAAATAACAAAACTGAAAAGCATCAAATCGCCAACATGTGTATGCGGCTCCGCAAGAAACACATAAAAACAGCATGGCATTATACAACTGAACCAAATATAATCCAAGTAAGAACTAAACATGTGTTATTATAGATCTATGGATATTATTTTGGGATCCATCCGAAGTGTACCACCAACGGCCATCTATCTCATTTGTAATGGCCTCTAGCAGCACCATGGGAGCCTATATATGTGTGGTAACTAATGTTGTTAGAGATGCATCTTTCATCTGTATGCGCTAAGCCATTTTCAGTGGTGAGAGATACCACTTCAAGTTTTCTTAGCCGCAAGAAAGAGAAGGACCGGAGAGAAGACAGTTTCCCCTTTGCAAAGGAACTATCTTTTTAGGTAAAGGAACACCTTTTCTCTGTCGGCTAGGTGACACCTTCTTCCCACATTTTATAATATAATTTTGTGCTTTTTTTAAGATTCATTAGGACATTCATTGTACAGACCAAAATAATAAATACAAGTTCTATAATCTCTATATATCTTTTTTATAAATTGACAGAACGTGAGGAAATATTATTCCTTCTTCAAAACTCTTATTTTTCTTATTTGAGGGAGACACTCAGTATGTAGGTGGAGCTAAGTTCACGCCAAGCATCCC
>NC_041383.1:42278994-42296617 GCF_002162155.2 Triticum dicoccoides
CGAAAAGCATACTATAACATGTTGTGAAGGTCCAGCATTGACCGAATACAAAGTAGACCAGTGCGCGCGCGCACACACTTACTAGACAACTCCTACGTTTTTTAAGCGTGTTATACTCGGTCTTATTACATAAAGAAACTAATGTTACTTGCACAAGTTGCATAGTGTCTTTGTCATTGTGTACTAGTTCTTCTATGTACAATTTTATTGGCGGATGTGCCTACGGCAGAACTATATAGTTCGGTTGCCCGTGAAAGGCCATATCTTCGCATCCTCCTGCTTCTAATCAAGTTCCTACTATCCTAGCCTGGTGTGTCAAGAGGTGCGCATGTGGTCCATCCAAGTTCTATCGCTTGTAGAAGTTTTCATTATTATCCAGTTCTTTCTTAGATGTCTTGTGATGTAATTGATCTATTACTGTGGAAAAGCTCTACTTCCTTCCGCTCCACTAACTGAATTATCCCAAAACTGCCCTTCATTAAGGTGAAGTAAAACCAATCTCATGAGCTTATTATCCTAGATCATAACAAATTACTCCCTCCGTTCACAAAGATAAGATGTTCCAACTTTTTTCCGAAGATGTATATAAACACGTTTTAATGTGTGTGTTCACTCCTTTTGGTCCATATGTAATCCATATTGACATCTTATATTTGTGAACTGAGGGAGTGGATGATAGTGATAGGATCCCTTTATTGGCACATAAGTATCACTTCCATTTTCATGTTATGAGTTGGCTACACATGATTTCTTGATGATTTGAGCGTGAAGAAGATAAAATTAAAAAAATATGGGATCATGACTACCTGGATTTCCTTTGGTTCGAGTATTTATCAAATCAACACCAAAATTTCTACCAGGTATGTGAGACTATAGCCTCACAACCAAACATTTCATGCATATCGCATTCGTTCTTCCCTAAATCGGCTTGCCTACTTTTAATCTATATATACATTCTTAATTAGCTTAATCACAAGCGACTATCATGCCCGCTACATGTCCATCTTGCTGCCTCACAATGGTCGATACGAAATTTTTAGCATGCTTACTATAGTCTACTTAAATCTGTAACAGGTCTCGAAAACACAATTCACCTCTCTCTCTCTCTCTCTCTCTCTCTCTCTCTCTCTCTCTCTCTCTCAACCAACAACCGGCAACAATTTTTTGATGAAATATAAAAGTGCTCACGGTTTTTTTAAAATCATAAGTTTTAAAATGGCTATAAAATTCAAAAAAAATGTTCTTCGATTTTAGAAAGTGTTCACGAAATGAAAAATATTCTGAAATTTTAAAAAACATTTTTTTGTTTCACAAATTTTCATAAATTTTAAAACATGCTCACAAATTTTAAAAATATTCCAATATTTTCTAATATACTATTGGTTTTAGTTGTCCGAATTTAAAACGGAAAATGTATATAAAAAAGAAAAAGGAAAGGAGAAAAAGAAATTGTTGAAATGGCCAAATAGAAGATATTAAAATGGAAAAAATAGAAATGAAATGAAAATAAGTAAAACATATAAAAAACCATTAGTGACTAAATAAAACAGGAGACAACCAGAATAAAATGTGAAACCAACTACACTCGCAAGTATCCTGTTTGGGCCGACACATATACGTCGCTCCCATGCGATTCATAGTGTTTAGCCATTATAGATGGCAGTGCGCGATTAATAGGAAATTTACTGCCCCAAATCTTCTCCTTATGGTCTACTCTGTCCATGGCCCTCTTCTCCACATTGTAACATGTCATTAATTTGGATGCTATTTCTATATATTTATAATGTAATTCCTACATTTAAAACAACACTTGTCTATTCATTAATTTTTTGTTCAAAGGTGTGTGCCTTTTTAAAAGGGGTTAATTTCATAAATGCCACTCCAAATATGGCGATTACAAGAAATGCCAATGCAATTGTCAAACTTTGAAAAATGCCATTTCCAGTGTCATTTTACAAAGTCTACAGTGGCGTTTTTTTAAAGTTTGCAAAAATTGCAGTGGCATTTTTCAAAGTTTGGAAATTGCAGTGGCATTTTTATGAATCGCCATATTTGGAGTGGCATTTATCTACTTAACCCTTTTAAAACGGAAATTTGGATTTTGCTATAGTAATGGACTTTATATTTGTTATCATACACCAATGTGCTTTTCTTCTAATCATAGTGGTCATTAGTTTTCCATCCAGTGGAAACACGTTTTTACAATATTTATGAATTACATTTTTGAATGTGATGTTCATACTAATTTGTTTTATAAAATGATATCCTTGCATTTGGGTATAATCAACTATGGTATATATTATCGATTTTAAATCATGATCCATCTATGGAAACTATAGTGCATATTGGTTTTGTTGTAAGTCCAACTTTGTTAACTCCGACCAAGTTTATAGAAAAATACATCTACATCCACAATGCCAAATTGATATCATTAGGTTCATCATGAATATATTTTCATATTGTATTTATTTGGTATTTATATGTTAATATCTTTCGCAAACTTGGTCAAACTTTGGAAAGCTTAACATACGAGAAAACTAATATACACTATATTTTGACATGGAGGAATAGATTCAAAGTGCTCATAGTAAATGGCCGATAAAGATCATTATCTAGAAGACCTATTCTGTGAGAAAAAGATGGAGCTTTCATTGTTGCAGGACATAACAAATAATTTCTCCCAAGAATCGGAGATTGGTAGGGGTGGATGTGGAATTGTTTACAAGGTAATTATGTTCGGCTACTATTTCTTTCTTTTCATTCTAGGTTGAAGCTTTTTAGAACTTACTATACATAGTTTGTTTACATTAATGAACATATATGTAATGCATATATAACCAGAGATAAACACACAGGGGGCACTTCGAGATGGTTTTCTTGCTGTGAAGAAGTTGAATTTTGTTGCAAATAACAAATCATTTCTGGATGAGGTTAATTGTTTGAGAAGGATTAAGCACAAGAATATAGTACGATTCATCGGCTATGGTTTTCAAACAAACAAATACATTACAGTGGTAGGTGGGGACCTTGTCTTGGCAGAATCATCAGAGCGATTGATTTGCTTCGAGTATCTTCGCAATGGAAGCCTTGAGAGTTTTCTAAAAGATGGTATGGTACTGAGTTGTTTATACAAGTAAATTATATATGTTGTAGATTTTTTCAACGCGACACTTCTTTTGGTCAAAATTATGAAAAAAAATACACTTAGATTGCAGTTGAAAACATCATCATTTTTTAAATAATAAATTTTGAAAGTAGACTTTTAGACATGGGCAATAACTTAGGCCACACAAAGCTGACCTAAAACATTGGCTTTAAAAAAATGTAATTTACTCCTTCTACTTCATAATATAATGTATATATTTTTTTGAATTCTAACATTATTGTGTTTCACTAAGTTTGTAAAAAATATACATCAACATTTACAATAAAAAATAAATAAAACATGAAAACATATTTAATGATGAAGCTAATGATATTGATTTGGTACTACAAATGTTGATATATCTACTGATAAACTTGCTCAAACATTGAGAAGTTTAATTTAATAAAAATAACTAATACACCTTATAATTTTAAATAAAGAGGTTATTAATTTAACCATCTTTAGAATGCAATAATACTTTTTTACGTCATTTTTCTAACAAAATAATACAGGTCAAGTATTTTGAGTTGTGTTGACTTTTGGTTTTGGGCTAAAAACTAGAGCCTGAGGCCAACCTTACCATCAAGATTTCGATCATAGGAATTTGAGCTGGGTTGTTCGTCTAAGCCATGCCACTTGGCAACAAGGCATAAGTTAAGCTTGTCTCCATTTGTATGAGTATGACTATCAGAAGTGTATGACAGGCCTGCCTGGTTGCACATTCCTATACCTCAGGGCATCCCTCAAACCCTCCTCATTTGTCCTTTTGGATTTGTTTCAGGCAAAAAATGCACCGAAGGGCACCCCCCCCCTCCCAAATGTTGGCTTTGTGTCTGAATGGCCACCATTCCCTCCCCAATTTTTCGAAAGAATTGAGCAGCAATGCGAAGACATTTTGTTTTCCCTGGCCCAGCTTGGACCCACTGAAACCACCTTTTCCTCCGCATAAACAGGCTCCTCTCTCTCTCTCTCTCACACACACACACACAGACACACAGACACACACACATTGTAGCAACCAACTCCCCTCTCCCTTAACTCTCCACGTCTCAACACCACATAGTTGCCATCCTCTCACAACCATGTTTTGTCGGCTCACCCTAGAGGAGAGGGAACACACCCATGGCGCGTGGCTACTAGGGATCTACTGGGGATTGCTACCATCGACGAATCTGACGTTGCTCGTTGTCAAGCCATCCAGCGGCTCTACTGGCTTTGACATAGGCAATGCGCCTCTTTGGCTGGCTTCGATTCGTATGCCATAATGGTCTCCTCCAGTGAAGAAGCAATATATATAGAAGGGGAACGGTGACGAAGTCGTGTAGGAGGATTCAGATGAGGCTTAAGCCATGGAGGTGGATGTCGTCGAGGAAGGAGTTGTCACGCAAAAGCACCGCTTCGGCCCAAGCCTACTGGCGAGAGGCCTCGCTCCGCTCGCTCGTTAGAAGTTACCCTTTGTCTTTATACTTGAATTTGGAGCATAACATAACACCAGCAGCTAGTATCTAGATTGGAACCATAGAAAGAAAGAACCATGCACCTTGGAGAGAACGGGGAAGATTTTTAGAGTTCGATCCACTCGTTGCCTAAGATAAAGACGAAGGGGATCAAACCGGAGTAGGTGACGAGAGAGGAGACAAAGGGAGGGTCGTTCCAGCCACCACGAGCGATGCGGGGATCGGTCGATCCAGTGGACCGGGCTTCCATAGCACCCCAACTAAGCCCAATCAACCACAGGGCTTGAAACTAGTCATGAGAGTAGCAGCCCATTAGGCAGATCGCCCAGGTCGCGGTAAACTCACCGTGAAACAATGATCTAATGGCCAGAAACGACTCAAATGCGAAATCTGAGGGCTGAAAATGCAGATAGCGTGAGAGAGCTCCGTTTAGTATATTTTTATTGTTTAGTATGCTTGTGGACCTATGGAGCTGTTATGCTTAGTTGTATGATTAATGTCTATGCCCAATGAACTATTGCATCTATGTTTCACTATGTTTCAATGCAAATTTGGGATTTAAAAAAAACTTCGGGGCAGATAAAGGGCGGATGTGTGTCGGGGCGGGGGTTGGGAGAGGACAATTGGGTACTATGGTAAATTGCGTACAGTCCCCATTTGTCCCGGACAGTTTGGTACTATGATGAATTGTGTACACTCCCAATTTGTCCAGACACCCTCAAACAAACAAAAATGAGTTTTTCCTAAACCAGGACCACCACACACATGAGCTAAGCTTGCCGCACTTTGTGCGACCATTACAAGTGCATGCATTTTTGTAAAATAGCATAAAGATGAAAAGTGCACTTCTCTAGAAAAACTTTCATAGAAATTGTACTATGTGAATTGCATTCCAAAAGATATCTTTTGTGAAATTCATTTTCCAAAATGGGGCTTAGATAAAAGAAACTATATTTCTCAAAGTTGAACTGTCAAAACAACATCATTTCTTATATCAAAAGTTTTGTGTAACATGTATGGGCAGCCAGCCCGGCGACCCGGCATAGCTTGTCGTCCTATGCGTATATTTAGTCAAAATTATCAAAAACATTTCCTAAAAAGTATATTATAGAAAAGCCATCCATTGATGTAGAGTTTCACGGTTACTTACACTTTCTTTGATAAAATACTAATATTTCACAAAAGCAGATTTGTAATGGTTTTGGCAGTTAAATTAGCTGGACAAATGTGGGAAAATACCCCTCAGAACCAGTTGTAGATGAACCTGATATGTGAAAAAATTAGCAATACAGAAAAAAGTAAAAAAATTCTTTGAGTTTGTTTCGAACAAATTTGACCTATTGGCATACTTGTATAAAGATTTGGACGTCGATAACTGCCACACGTGTGGTATATTCGACATGCGCCCACACACCGTGTGTGGTGTGAGCAGGAGGCATCCCACACGGGCTATGTGTGGGCAGATATTAGAATTGCACACACGTGTGGGCGCGGCTGCTTCGTGCCACACGCCAACAAGTACTACTCATCTTCACCCCGCGCGTGTGGCGCAAAGCAAAAATGACCACACGTCCTGGCGCAACTACATTAGGTACACCGCGGAATGACAATTTAGTTGTCATCCTGGTTGGCAGATGTAGTTATCTGGGATGGCAAGTGTAGTTGTAAAAGCATGGCAATCCTATCTGTTTTGGTTAACTATAGTTGCTATGTCTAATTTATGGTAGTTGCCGCGTGTAATCAAACTGTAGTTCCGTGGGTGATTAACTACTTGTCATATATGGTCAAACAGTAGTTGTCATGTGTGTTTACCTAGTTGCCACGTGTGGTCCAACCATAGTTGCTGTCTGTGATTAACTATTTGCCACATATGGTCAAACAGTAGTTGCCATGTGTGGTCCAACCATAGTTGCCATGTGTTTTTATCTGGTTGCCACGTACGCGCAACTGCAGTTGCCGTCTAGCAAAAAATCACAGTTGCCATATGTGTTTACCTAGTTGCCACGTTCGTCTATCTGCAGTTGCCATCCACAACGTAGGAGTGTCGTGTGGGCGAAAAGTAGTTCGCCCACACGCGCATGAACTAGGTGGCTGGCTGTGTGGGCAGAAACTAGTTCACCCACACAACGCAGCTGGCAAACAGCGTGGTGCTAGCGTGTGGGCAAACTCTCCAACGCCCACACACCAGCCCCGTCCTACGTGGTACACAAAATCAACCTTTTCATTTCAAGATTCGTGCAAAAGGCACTGGACGATGATCGAGGCGTGTGGGCGAGTTGGGTAACGCCCACACGTGTGGGCGTTAGTGTTTCTGAAACATTTTGACAAAGAAAAACTGCCGTCGGAAATCTGGCCAATTACAGGACAATAAATAGTGGATAGTAACTCTAATACAATGTTTTTTTTTGCCACAATACGATGGAAGTCATATCTTCACAAAAACAATTACGTGAGCGTAACGCTTGAGCAAGTTTATTACCAAGAAATTCATGATTTTTCGATTATTTTTGCAATTACAATTTTGTATTGAAAAATGGGTGCAGCTACTCCAGGTTCCAAACGTTTCCCTCCGGCATGCGTGGCTATAACTTGTGCCCAACTTGTAAGCACTGATTTGTCCCTTTTTTGTTTTAATAAAATAAGAAGGATTTTCCCTTTTAAGGTGTCGTTTTGTGAGATGAGACATAAGAAAGGTGTGCGGGAATTTATGCATATATGTTTGTCTGGTGTTGATATTTTATTCTAGAATCCTGGTCAGACGTACATATGTTTGACTTTTGTGGAAATTTATGCACCTTATTAATGTGACGCGGTAGCTTGTATACTTCAAAACCTGGATTTGTAACAGCCGTAGTACTACCTCCGTCCTGGTTTATTGGTTCCCATTGTATTTTGTGTCAATTTTTTACCATATATTTAACTAACAAAATGTTCATGCATGTCATCAAATGTTATATCCTTGAAAACTATATTCAAATACGAATCTAATGATATATTTTTTGTTGACATGCATTGATATTTTGTTAGTTAAATCTTTTGGTCAAAATTTGACACAAATTACAAAGGTCACCAATAAACCAAGACGGAGGTAGTAGTTAGCTATACATGGGTCGGTACAACGTGTGCCGATGTAAGCATTTACCTGTCCCTTTCTTCTGGGAGGAACTTACCTGTCCCTTTTAAAGTGTGGTTTTGTAATACGTGAGTATGTGACATCAAAAATAAAGGGTGTGACTTTGAGAAATGCATCCTTGAAACTTGAAATCATAGGCTCTTGGTAATCTGGAGAAAGACAGTGTGACTTTTTCTGGGAACTCACTTTGAATTTTATGGTTTTAATTATTGGAATGTCTTATTTATTTTAACAGACCAACCTTATAAACGTACGTGGCCCGAGTGTTACAAAATAATCCACGGAATTTGTCTTGGTTTGCACCATCTTCATGAGCGCTGTATGATTCATAGAGATATCAAACCTGGCAATATACTACTTGATGATGACATGACTCCGAAAATTGCGGACTTTGGTCTGTCGCGGCTCTTGGTGGATGGAGAAAGCGGAAAGGTCACAAACTACCACTACCTAAAAGGAACACTGTGAGGAAAATCCCCCCTCCCCCAACACACACACACACACGCACACACAGTATTTCATAGTTGAAGCCGACAAACGTTTCAAGCATGACTGTCAAAACATCAAATTTCATGCAGGGGATACATGGCACCAGAATTCCTCCATGATGGAAAGGAAAATACAGTGTCAAGTCGGACATATTCGGTTTGGGTCGCATAATCGAAAAAATGGTGATAGGATGTCATACGACCTCAATGGAGGAGACTGCCGTAAGATTTTGCTTTTTCTTTTTTGGTATGGAGAGATTGTAAGAAGGAACGACATCATTGGTCAAAGTTTCCAACTCTTTACTTGCGAATCACAATGTAGGTGCTCGTGTGGGGTCCTCGGCTGGATCATCTGGATGCGTCTGAGAAGAGCACGGCATTGGAGCAAGTGAAGGAATGCATCAAAATATCAGCAGACTGCACACAACATGAAGCAGCGAGCAGACCTGCCACACAGTACATCCTCGCTAGGCTTACGACTCCGGGAAATTCGCACTGTTCTGCCGCAGGTGGCATAAACACATCCACAGTGCCAGCACAAATGGTATATAAACATTTCCAGTTAAATTTTGGCAAAAACATGCGACCCCTCCGGCTCGCATGTATGCCATCATTTTCATTTGTTGTTGGAGGCAAGCTCTCTCTTAATTAAGGTTGATTGTTGTTTTCACAAACGCAGACTCCGGCGCGGGTAGACACAACGACCGGCGTAACCAGCTACAGGATGCTTTCAGCAAGAGAATTACAGATTGCAAACAACAGGCCCGGGCACTGGAGTTGGAGTTCCCACCCACTCCCATATTCCAGCAGGTTTGCACGCAAACACTTGAGGCACGGAAATTTGTCCAGCGAGCAACTTTTTGCTGCTTGATCAATGAAATGTATTTTATAACACTAATTTGTTTCCAAAATGATTAGGAATGAAGAATTTGCGGAGCTGATAAGTGTCTACTGCCTCGCGGTCACCGGAGAGGTCCAGCCAAAGGACCTCTCCGCCGGCAGAAGCTACACGGTTTACCTCGTGTACAAGCTGGCGATCATTAACGCTGGCCTGGATGCGGAAGGATCGGTGCAGACGTCGTCACTCAGGCTCTACGGCAACAGGGTCTACCCCATGGGCAAGGTTAGCCTCCACCCCGAAGCGCCCAGAACGGCCGACCACGTCAACTACCCTGTCTCGAGGGGCGATGGCTGGTTGGAGCTTAGGCTGGCAGACTTCGCAAACGATGGCGAGATGCTGACAGAACAGGGGGTCATCGTGGATCTCCGCGAGGAGAACCTCAGCGTCGAGAAGCGCGGGATCATCGTGAAGGGCATGGAGTTCAGGAGCAACTAGTGGTGTGCGCACACCAGACATTTGTGGCCATTTTATTCATGTTTTCATATGTAATAAGCCTAGCTCGGCAAACAAGCGTTAAGTGGCCGAGTCCACAATTAAGCCAGCGATCCGTTCATTCGTATGGACTGTATCAAAATATTATGGCATTTTAACTAATATTTGGCTTTTCTAGTTATCATTCAATTTTGCTGCATTTTTAATTAATAGTGCTACATTTAACTAAATACTAATAAAGCAAGGATTTTTTCTAAAAAAACTTCATTGTAGTCTATAACATGAGAATGATTGATATAGTTGACCTATACCGACACTATAAGCACGCCATGGTTAAGATTTTTTATTCGAGCCATCCAAATATTTAACTCAGTTTCACAATCATCCATTTGAGATGATTATGGTCAAATATTATACTCCTCACATCACCCCTGAACTTAATTTATAGTTGTACTAATTTCCTTAAAATCTTGTTTATATGATATCTCTCTGATATAATTTAAGATCTGCTCCCATTATATGCATGTTATCAAGAAATTGCTAAGTATTTTTTATTTACCTTGCTCTATACAGTATATGCTAACAAAACAATGCTTTACAATTGTTTTAACTAAAGTACCAAACAATCATATAGAGGCATGTCTTAACTTAGAGACACTCCTTCGGTCACCATAAGGTGGCTTAAACATAGAGACATGATTTGAGATATTTTTATCATACCGATGGAATTTGTGCTTACAGGCGTTTACACACATATAATAAATTACTGCAATAAATCAGCGACAAGCATTTTTAAGACACTCCATCGATCTCTATCGTATGTTATGGCTAGACACGTGCTTGATGTTCTATTTACATTAGGAAGAGACTTCTTTTTCACAACTTTGAGACATCTAGCGTACTACTAATGTACTCACAAGAAGTTCATTTGAGTGTTGCCAAAATCTTATATGAGATTGAGTTGGTTAAATTCTTAAGTTACTTCCCTTGATGCCTTCAGTTTAAAGATCGCTTCCGACATATCTCTATAGTGTATTTTCCTTATGATAGATATTGTCTTACTAAGTGTGTTATGAATGTAAAAAAATATGCCGCGCCTCCATGAGAAGTCTGATGGTATATGAAGACCATGTATTAGTGTATTTCAACCGTACCGACACTACCAGTGGTGGCATTTCTAGCTTGCAATTGAGAAGGTGTATTGCAATCATGTAGGAATAATTATAGTGTTCTATCAACTGAAAATAATGCCTCTATATGTGTCTGAGCAACAAAATTAACTACATGGATGAATTAGGTAGCTTGATGGACAAAAAATATGCTACGTGAATTGTCCTTTTGAAACTTCCACAAATGGATTATTTATCAGAACTAGAAAAGGAGAGATAACATAAATGAATAAGGTCATAAAAAAGAATGAAATGAAAATAAAGCAAGTCAAAAAAAGGAGAACATATTTAAGAACTAAAAGAGTGAAAGAGAACAAAGAAAAAAAATAAGTTGAAACAAAGAAAAACACTTTTGTGAGTTGGATCAACATGGGGAAGTGTGGGGAAACCTACCTGCTTCTGCTCCTGCGAGAAGAGGGAGATAGAAGCACAGGCAAATCCTATTCGCCGCTCTGAGCATAGAAGCACAGACAAATCCTATCCTGCCAAAAACTGTCTGCCAAATTAACGCATAGAGCTAACGAGTGAGCAACTGAGATAGACCGTCCCATTTAGCAGCCATTTTGTACCTTGGTTTCCAAATTTTGGGAAACTTTTGAAAAGTTACAGTCCGTGTTATTACTGGTTTTGTTGTTTCTTTACTAGTTTACTGGTTTTCCTTTTTTTATTTCTATTTCTTAGTTTATTTTTCCTTTCTTTTTCGTTATTTCTGTTTGTTATTTTTCGTTTTCCTTATTTCAAAAATATAAAAGAAATGTTTCTGATTTCATAAAAAACACACATTTGAGATATGTTTATCTTTTGAAAGTAAGTTTGCAAATTTGAAAAACATTTGTCTTTAAAAAAATGTTCCAGATATGCAGAAAATATTCAAAATTTGAAAAAAGTTTTTTCCCAGAAAAGGATTGCACATTGTTTTATAAAAATAATCCGTATTTTCAAAAAAATATTAATTTGAAAAAATCTTCTAGTTTTTTTAAATATTTGCAAGTTTAATTATTTTTTCATAAGTTGGAAAAATGTTTGTGGTTTTAAAAAAATCACGTACAAAAAATGTTCACAAATTCAAAAAATTGTTTGCATTTAAAAAACTGAAATGTTATTTGGCGGATGTTTTTTCGCAAATGTTAAAAATATGTTCTGCTTCTTGTGGTTTTTATAATTGGCTACTATTCAAACACTATACACTTGCACTTGCTTAGTAAATAAAGTTTTAGTCCATGGTCAAGGAAAGTATGACAGCGCCATCAAGCACTGATGTTGGGCATATATAGAATTATGGTCCAGACACTTTGTGGACTTGAGTACCAAAGCTCTTGCACTTGGTATGGAGGCAAAGAGGGGGGAAGTTTCTTCTTCGGTGCATACTGCATACTAGCTGAATGCGTGGGTGTCGCTAACTCGTTATGTATTTAAAGTAATTGGCATGGCACACTGATAACAATTGAACCCATTCTAATGTGCAGAAGTATTTTAGCATGCCTTTCCTATGCACAAGCATATTCCAATTTAGTTACTGCTGCAGTCATAGCTACAAACGTCCCCATTACAATTTCCAGTGCACAAGTGCACTTGCACACCCCTGGAAATCTTGAAGGATGACGGCCATCTTGTTCTCGGACAAAATCCCTGTTACTAAGGATTAGTTACATAAGGTGATCTTTATCGGAAAGAAAGTTGCATAAGGTGATCAGGAGGGGTGGCAATGACAATTCCTACAGAAGCTTTAGCCCTCCGTTGTGAATCCCTCCGAGCTCCGGCGCTAGCAAGCTCCGCCACTCCGCCATTCATGAATCGTGAAGGAAGCCATTCGCCCCCTCGGCCAGTTTACCGCCGCCGTGATTTGAGCCTATCTCGGCATGCGCTTTGTGACTCAATAGAGGACACAAAAATTCCATTCAGAATCAAAAGTGACCTCCTGATGTGGCGCCGTGACCACCCGCTGCTGCGAGATGATGCTGAGAGCGGGCACTGGCGATGTGTAGCTCGTGCTGACGTCCAGCCAGGGCAGCGGCGACCGTCCTTCCTGTTCCGTGTCCGCAAACATCCAGATCAAACTGTTCGGACACACTTTCTCATCCAACTTGGTACCCTACCGGTTACTGGATGAATCTGGTTGTCCGAAATCCGGCAAACCGGATGTAAACCAAGGAAAGTTTGTGATCGTTCGAACGGCCGCCAAGTACACGTCCAACACCCCGATCCTACCCAAAAATATCTTCCACGCTCTTGGCCTCTCTCGCCTGGCCGCACCTCTCCTCTCCGCGCTGCATTTATGCCGACTCAGAACGGACACAACTGATCATTGGAGTTAGTATTGGAGCGGCGCCGGCCGAGAGCGCCGCCCGTGCCGCGTCCCGCTCTTCACGCCTGCTCAATGCCGAAGAGAAGTGACTGCACAGGGCGAGAACACTATCTACCACACTCGCTTGTCGGCATTAAACAGACGCGGCGATCGAGAAACCCACTCCAGCTCCTGCATTAAAACAACCTGACACTTAGCCTAGTCGGTACTGCTCGTTATACGTGATCATGACCAACACGATCCGCACCGAACACACTCGGGATAAGGTCACGTAGTTCTCCTCCCCCATCACTGCCGGAGTAGTCAACGGAACTGAGGGAACTCCCATAACGTCAGAGTCTGAAACGCCCCGCTCCCTCTAGCTAGACCTCTTCTGGCAACTAGGGTTGAAGGATTAGGGCGTGCCACACACACTTAATTTCCTCAACCTCAATCTGGATTTGTGTGGCAAATAATGATGACATTAGGTAAATCGGAATGCCCCCAAAAAAGGGAGCAGGATTGCAGAATCGAACTTCCTTGTTGCCAGTTCTTTTGGTGGCTTTTTTGGGTTTCTAGAATAAGTTTCTCCCTACACAGCTTATTCTAAAAGCCCAATCAAACAAAAAAAATTAGAAGCCTACTAGTTAGGATTTGACTAATAGGCTTCTAAAGAAATAAATTTGGTTGGGCTTTTAGAATAAGCTGGGTAGGTGGCATTTTATTCCAGCTTATTCTAGAAGCAAGCAAAAGACCTGTTAGAATTATTCCGAGGCGCACCGTCAATCTACTGAGGACCAAGCAATCACACGAGCACGACACCGAGATTTGTTAACGAGGTTCACCGATATGGCTACATCCCCGGGGCATGACTACGGGCGCTCCTCCCCGTGAACCGTCACAATACCGCACCCCGGCCGCCCGGGCGCCGGCACACCCGCCGGCTCCCCCGTGTGCCTGTGCTATTATGTTGGCATAGGTTACATCGTGTGTGTACCCCGCTATATATGAGAGCCCAGGATACAAGTGTCCTATTAGGACACAACTCCTACCCTGTCTACACACAGTCCAAAACCAAGTCCAACTGTAACCTAACTTGTACAATAATATTCGACACAACTCTAACAAACTCCACCTTGGCGAATATTCTCCACCACCTTGGATTCATCCTTGCGTCGAACCTTCATGTACATTGAACTTGAGATGCACCATGAGCACTGCTGCTACTCCCAGACTCCATGTGACTCCACATGCAACTGTAGTCCCTTCTCGTCTTCTTCACAGTCAACACTCGAGCAAAATTAAGTTCCTCATTGCTCTACTTTGTGCTCCCAACTTTCGGAGAATCTATTCAACGCCATCACACACCGACCATTGTCTACGTGAAAATGAACAACTCACATATTGGACGCCACATATAAGAGTTACCTGAACTCAATGTTACCGCTCTTTCTTGACTACTTGTCTGAAACTTGAAGGAATTTCACCGTCGCCCTGTGTCACCCTGAGTCAAATTCGCAGTTGTCTCACCCTTCTTCCGAATAGTCTCTGGCATGTCCCACAGCTGTAGCACTCTGCCTCCTTCTGTATTTGTCATCCGCACTTTGCCATGTGCACCGAACGCCACAGAATATACGGCCATGTACTCTCTCAGCCTTTGACAATTTCAGACTTTCCGCCACTTTCTCAGATTCTCCATGGTCAACTCATGTCCATCAACTAGCACCAATAGACCCAGTCACCAACTTGAATCTGGTATTCGTCAACACTGCTTCAGCACCCTTGCACACTTTGTCTGACCACATGTCTGACCACCAGTGCCTTGGTCTGTTGCTGTGTCCCGTGCTTACTGCACGCCTCGTCGCTATCGCCGCGTCGAGCCTCTGCTGTCCTGGTCGAGTCTCTAGGGCTGCAGACCCGCACCACTCAAACCCCTACTGCAGAGAACCACCGATCATCACCGACCGATGCCGAGTATCACGTCTCCATCAGACCATTTGTACCCAATCCGATCCACGTGTCTCTCGCTATCCCGCTGAAATAGGCTTCGATTCTCCGATATCTTAGACCGTAGCTCCTTGTGACGCCCCCGATTCAATCGTACACTAATCATGCACGCAAATGTGTACGATCAAGATTAGGGACTCACGGGAAGATATCACAACACAACTCTAAAAACATAAATAAGTCGTACAAGCATCATAATACAAGCCAGGGGCCTCGAGGGCTCGAATACAAGTGCTCGATCATAGACGAGTCAGCGGAAGCAATAATATCTGAGAACAGACATAAGTAAACAAGTAGCCATAGATGGTTAACACAAACTGGGACACAGATCGAAAGAGGCGCATGCCTCCTGCCTGGGATCCTCCTAACTACTCCTGGTCGTCGTCAGCGGGCAGCACGTAGTAGTAGGCACCTCCGGTGTAGTAGGAGTCATTGTCGACGGTGGCGTCTGGCTCCAGGGCTCCAGAATCTGGTTGCGACAACCAGAAAGAAAGGAAAGGGGGAAAAAGGGGGGAGAAAGCAACCGTGAGTACTCGTCCAAAGTACTCGCAAGCAAGGAGCTACACTACATATGCATGGATATATGTGTAAAGGGCCATATGAGTGGACTGAACTGCAGAATGCCAGAATAAGAGGGGATAGCTAGTCTTATCGAAGACTACGCTTCTGGTCACCTTCGTCTTGCAACAGGTAGAAGAGGGTAGGTTGAAGTCCTCCAAGTAACATCACATAGCATTAATCCTACCCGGCGATCCCCTCCTCATATCCCTGAGGGAGAGCGACCACCGGTTGTATCTGGCACTTGGAAGGGTGTGTTTTATTAAGTATCCGGTTCTAGTTGTCATAAGGTCAAGGTACAACTCCAAGTCGTCCTGTTACCGAAGATCACGGCTATTCGAATAGATTAACTTTCCTGCAGGCGTGCACCAACTTACCCAACACGCTTGATCCCATTTGGCCGGACACACTTTCCCGGGTCATGCCCGGCCGCGAAAGATCAACACGTCGCAGCCCCACCTAGGCTCAACAGAGAGGCCAGCACGCCGGTCTAAACCTAAGCGCACAGGGGTCTGGGCCCATCGCCCATAGCACACCTGCACGTTGCGTACGCGGCCGAAAGTAGAACTAGCCCCCTTAATACAAGAGCAGGCTTACGTTCCAATCCGGCGCGCGCCACTCAGTCGCTGGCGTCACGAAGTGCTTCAGCTGATACCACGACGTCGAGTGCCCATATCTTTCCCACGTAGTTGGTTAGTGCGTATAGGCTCGTAGCCAACTCAGATCAAATACCAAGATCTCGTTAAGCGTGTTAAGTATCCGTGAACGCCGAACAGGGCCAGGCCCACCTCTCTCCTAGGCGGTCTCAACCTGCCCTGTCGCTCCGCCACAAAGATCCACTCGCGGGTGCTCCACCAGCCAACCCGACTTTAGTCTCCACATGTATCATGTATAAAGTATATAGTATATACCCGTGATCACCTCCCGAGTGATCACGGCCCGATAGTATAGCACGGCTGACGGACAAGAATGTAGGGCCACAGATGAATATACTAGCATCCTATACTAAGCATATAGGATTGCAGGTAAAGGTAATAACAGTAGTATCAAGGACAGGCTATGCATCAGGATAGGTATAACAGAAAGCAGTAACATGCTACACTACTCTAATGCAAGCAGTATAGAGTAGAATAGGCGATATCTGGTGATCAAGGGGGGGGCTTGCCTGGTTTCTCTGGCAAGAGAGAGAGGTCGTCAACTCCGTAGTCGAACTGGGCAGCAGCAGTGTCGGTCTCGTAGTCTACCGGAGAGAAGAGGGGGAAGAAACAATGAATACCATGTAAACAGATGCATATCGATGCATGACATGACAAGTAACGATGCTAGGCGTGGCCTGACGTGGTATGAGGTGATGCCGGTTAAGGGGGGAAACATCCGGGAAAATATCCCCGGTGTTTCGTGTTTTCGGGCAGAGGAGCCGGAGGGGGAAAGTTGCGGGTTCGATAGGTTAGGGGTGTGTGGCGGATGAACGGCTTGCGTATCCGGATCCGTCCCGTCGTTCTGAGCAACTTTCATGTTGAAAATATTTTAATCCGAGTTACGGATTAAAAGATATGATTTCTAAAGATTTTATTAATTTCTGGAATTTAATTAATTATTTAATTAATTCAAAAAACAGATTAATGACATCAGCATGATGTCATGCTGACATCAGCAGTCAACAGGGATTGACTAAGTCAAACTTACGCGTGGGTCCCACCTGTCATACTCTGTTAGTTTATTAACAGCAGTTAATTAGGTTAATTAGTCATTAGGTTAATTAACCTTAATTAGTTAATTTAATCAAAAATTAATTAAGTTAATTATTAGCTAATTAATTAATTAATTTTATTATTAATTAATTATTTATTATATATATATATATATATATTTTTAAATTCCTTTTTTTATAAACGTTCTGGGGAGGGGCCCACTGTCATAGGCCCCAAGGGGCTGGTGGATCGGGCGTTCGGGTGCGGGCGTGCGCCCGTGGGGCGTAGCGGGCGACGGGCGCCGTGTGCAGGGGGGCAGACGCCACTCGAGCGGGCGCATGCCCGAGGGCGCTGGGCG
>NC_041383.1:42297604-42304918 GCF_002162155.2 Triticum dicoccoides
TTGTTCTTTCTATTTTTGTTCTAGTCTTTCCCTTTTTCTTATTTCTTTTCTTTTCTGTGTTAATTTTATATTTCAAATAGCTTAGTTTTATAAAATACATTAGTTGTACCAAAATTAGTATTAACAAATATGCCACCACCACAATTAACTTGGCACATAAAAAAAATAGTTTGTAAGTGTTGAATATTTTCAAATCATTTAACTAATTGTTTTTGCTACTATTTTATTCTTTTTGAGTATTTACATATTTTATACAAGTGGGGTTTCTCCACCATAATTACCTACGCATTATTTGGCACAACCAGAACATTTTAGTTTTATTATTTGAAAACTTTTGTTGTTTGCCTATATTTTAAATTTGAATTTGAATCGTTTTGAACTAACACGAGTTTACCAACAGTAACCTAGGTGACGTGGCATCATTAGCGCAGGGTTACTGTAGCTTGATTACCCAGGCGTCACAATTCTCCTCCACTACAAGAAATCTCGTCCCGAGATTTAAGCGGTGGAGTAAAAGGGGGGGGGAGGTGCTGGTAGCGAAAAACCTAACGAGTCTTCTCGGTCTTGGCTGCCCTTTCGAAGAGGTTGATCCCTTTCGTTGATGTCTTCATTTCTCTGCTTCAAGTCACCATGATCAAGTCGTCATCCTTTCTTCAGGATCTCCAGCGTCCTATGAACGCGGCCAGGGGGAATTACTCCGGAAGAACGCACCTCCACAAAGCTGGGTATCGGACGGTGAACTCAATGGGAAATACACGAGGTACCCCATGAGTTGTATTTCAGTGAATCGGTTGAGTGCAATATATGATGGTACCAAGGTTTCAAATGGGTAGGCAATCATTCGATGCCTAGACAGAAGCTGGAATGGGGGCTTGAACAACGAGAATAATATGGTGTTTGATTCCAGGATGAATAATGGTATAGAATTTAGCTCGTCAATCACATACGAAGCCAGATGCAAAGGATACATTTGAATCCGGGTTGTAAAGAAGAGTCAGGTTTCGATCCAGTGGACCTGTGGGTTATGGGCCCACCATATGGGTTGAAAGTAGGAAGGGTGGTGACATCTTACACAGCCGCGACAGGGAGGCATGTCAGTGAATAGCTTGTCAGCTATGCCGGCAACAATGTCGGTACCAAGGACGGGGAACGAAGAGAGCCATTTTCCTACTTGTTGAATGAGGCGAAACAATTGGCAAAGTTCTCGACCATTGGTGGTTGCCGGAATGTCATCAATCAAAAGTATCGGGGTCTTTCTGACAGAATTGTACACTGAGTTGTTTACAAAAGCAGGAGAATATTACTGCTCAGATCATACAGATCACAAGAAAGGTTAAACAAAACAATGGAAAGGAAAATGTGATCATCAGACTAAACAGAACAATGGAAAGGAAAATGTGTTTAAACACATATTCCAGGGGTATATCCTTCCCAAGGACAAGCAGATGATATCCATGACAGGATGGAAGGTAGAAAACCATTTAGGTAAGGGGTAGAAAATTTTCATGACATTACCCATACCACGGTGTTTGGATAATTGATAAAGAGAATTTAGCATTGCGCTTCGAATGTTCTTGGTGATGATTGGAGTACCACAGACATGCTTCAGGTAGCAATGATATGGTGTTTCAATCAAGGGCCAGACTTTGGATATAGGAAGGTTCCATCAGGAACATCTTATAGAATAACTCTTACAATTTCCTTATGGAAGAATGGCTAACCTTACTGAAAGGAGGGAGTATTATAACAATGGGTTCCCCAGCCAGGTCGGCTAGGCATGACATCATCTTACCATGTCCTGTAAAGACCAATGTTATAACTCTTGGAAATATGTCCCAATCACCATATCTGACCGAGATTCAGATCCGATTGGTGCCAGGATGCCTCGGACTCAGGATGCCTGAGAAGAAAGGTGCAACACAAATTGTCGAGATGACATTGTAAGATTCTCGGGAATTATAATATGGAATCGAGTTCCGAAACAAGAGTTCGTCATTAAACCAAGGAGAGGAAGAGGAGGTGGCTGATGGACCCAGCGAAAATTCATCCAGATTTGCAAACAGGTGGATTTCCACAATTATGGAGATAACATTTGTTAGATGAAATGATATAAGGGGATATGCTTGAGGAAAACATACCCAATTTAAACATTGGTTGAAAGGTGCACCCGAAATATGGGTTGGGTTGCACGACCAATGTCAGAATGGTGATTTAATAATCAATAGTCTAAGAATGAACAGCCGACCATTAACTTCAAAGCAATAGGGTTGCTAGAAGTGCAGGATCCAAACAGCACCGTTCACTTGTTGGTACCCCGGTTGGAATCCACACGAGGACCATGAAAGAATGGTGATGGTGAGAAGTATCACTATACCAAGAATTCTTAAGAGGTGGTGAAATTCCCACGACATTCTTGACATAAAAGGCGGTAATTCTCCAAGGTAAAGAAGAACAATGCTGGGTAGCAAGGAACTCAAGGTATAACACAAAACACGAACAAGTTTGTGTTGAACGGAAGGAAATAAAGTGGTCAAAGATGACACAATTCATCGGGGCAAGGATGGTATTTCTCATCATGAACTCAATTGATATCCTGGAAGAGCTCATAAGGTTGATGATGATCACGACACATTTGTCGATAGATTTCATGAAGATGTAATCAATCAGCGATGACATCAAGTCAAAGGAATGATGAAGCGGAAGGTTATTGGAACCATGGGTAGGACACAAACTTGATATCAAGCTTGTTGTCCAAGGCGAACTGATATGACGAGGAAGATCGACGTAAGCTTAGCTCATCATCAAAAGTTGTGATCCGGGATTACGGACCAGGTAGCACAGTTAAAGTTAAGCATGATAATGATATAGCCGAACATGCTAGGAATGACGGGAAGGAATATTAAACTCATAAGAACCGAAAATTACTTAGGGTTATCGAACCGAAATGTGGAATCGATGTTCCCGATTGACAACAACCCAGAACCCGAGAAAATTGGAATCAGTGAGAATTAATAGTTGATGAAGAACCCATAATAAGTTATGCAGTTCCATGATATTCTTGAGATACCAGAGTTTAATACTCAACAGTAGAGCAAAGTAAAGGTTGGACAGGTGCAATGATCTGCAGAAGACAAGTACTTCAACTTGTCTAAGAAACGGTATTTAAAAGGAGAACATGGCCGGAACCACGATTGCAAAAGGCCGAATCCCAGATATAAGAACTTATACCAAAGAGGGTTTAAGAGGAGCACCCATGATAATATTAGCATCGTGTCCATGGGCATGAACGCAAGGTTCAAGGTCGACTCCCACTTCTCCAATACACAACTTCTCATTTACTACTCTAAGTTAAGAATGTTTAGAGTTTGAAAGTTTAACTTGCGGAATACTGGAACGTTATGACCCATGAAAACTCTTGGGTTCACACAAATTAAGGAAGGTATATGTTCAACCCATCGGGGCATCTTAGAAACATATACCACAACTTTCAAAAGTAAATACACAAGCTCGAAAGCAGAGCATGGTTGGCCAAGCAGGGGATACAATTTACCAAAGGCATTATGTATCAGGGGAAGAACTCACAAGGTGATTGAATATGAAGGACACTATCGGATGAAATCCAACCATGGATTGGGCGATCCACAACAGAGCTGATGTGAGTATCGGTACTCAATCAGAGGAAGAAAGAATGCATGGGCATCACATTATAGAACACTTGAATAATTCGATGCTTAGATAACAAAGGAATTATGATTTCCAACACAAAGGATCAGAAGCAATGCTTTGATTAGGGATGGATAAGTTGAATAGCCTTAGGGTACAATCAACGATAATTGGATTGGTCGAGAACCAATTCCAGTTAAAAGAATGGCAGCTCAGCCGGAAAGGTAATTTATAAGGATCAATGATGATTGCGTGTATTCGCAAACCTATTGAGTCAACAGACTCAAAATGATAATGACAAGGAATGTCAATAAGACTACGAGACTTATGGGATTAACCATAATGCAAGCAAGCAAGAATTTCAAGAGCAAAAGGCTCCAGAGGATTTTTGGAATATCGAATATTATTTTGAAGACTTTTGTGAAACACATGAACAACTAGGGCTGAGCGGATACTCGACAAGTGCGAGGATTTATTTGAAGGGGTATTCATGTGACAATGAACTGCTAGGCAGTAGGCATAAAGTATTCTCGGAACAATAGAGAAGACTTCGGGGTATCTTGTAATAACAAGATCCATGGGGGATGATCGTAAGAATGGCAACTGTAAGTAGTTATCCATAAGGGTTGATGGTGGAAGGGGAATTGCAAATGCGATGATCACAAGTTCTCGGGTTAACAGCGGAAAGTATCTTCAGGGTCTTCACGTGCAGCAGACGATCATCAGTAATAAGGGGCTCTCCGGGTGAAAGTGATAACGAGATCCTAATGTTAGATTTAGCAAAATTCATTTAACCCGAATAGAAGAGAGATCAGAGTCCCAGAGTAAAGGTCGAGGAGTAAAAGATCCTAGTACCACCCGATGGCGACGTGGGCCCGTAAGGCACACAACCAAGTTAGTAAATTTTTTTGCAATGTCTAGACTCGACTTCGGCCAAGGAGTGTGGAAGGGGGATTCCTACAGGCAGTCGGCTCTGATACGAACTTGTGACGCCCCCGATTCAATCGTACACTAATCATGCACGCAAATGTGTACGATCAAGATCAGGGACTCATGGGAAGATATCACAACACAACTCTAAAAACATAAATAAGTCATACAAGCATCATAATACAAGCCAGGGGCCTCGAGGGCTCGAATACAAGTGCTCGATCATAGATGAGTCAGCGGAAGCAATAATATCTGAGAACAGATATAAGTAAACAAGTAGCCATAGATGGCTAACACAAACTGGGACACAGATCGAAAGAGGCGCAGGCCTCCTGCCTGGGATCCTCCTAACTACTACTGGTCGTCGTCAGCGGGCAGCACGTAGTAGTAGGCACCTCCGGTGTAGTAGGAGTCATCGTCGACGGTGGCGTCTGGCTCCAGGGCTCCAGAATCTGGTTGCGACAACCAGAAAGAAAGGAAAGGGGGAAAAAGGGGGGGAGAAAGCAACCGTGAGTACTCATCCAAAGTACTCGCAAGCAAGGTGCTACACTACATATGCATGGATATATGTGTAAAGGGCCATATGAGTGGACTGAACTGCAGAATGCCAGAATAAGAGGGGGATAGCTAGTCTTATCGAAGACTACGCTTCTGGTCACCTTCGTCTTGCAACAGGTAGAAGAGGGTAGGTTGAAGTCCTCCAAGTAACATCACATAGCATTAATCCTACCCGGCGATCCCCTCCTCATATCCCTGAGGGAGAGCGACCACCGGTTGTATCTGGCACTTGGAAGGGTGTGTTTTATTAAGTATCCGATTCTAGTTGTCATAAGGTCAAGGTACAACTCCAAGTCGTCCTGTTACCGAAGATCACGGCTATTCGAATAGATTAACTTCCCTGCAGGGGTGCACCAACTTACCCAACACGCTTGATCCCATTTGGCCGGACACACTTTCCCGGGTCATGCCCGGCCGCGAAAGATCAACACGTCGCAGCCCCACCAAGGCTCAACAGAGAGGCCACCACGCCGGTCTAAACCTAAGCGCACAGGGGTCTGGGCCCATCGCCCATAGCACACCTGCACGTTGCGTACGCGGCCGAAAGCAGAACTAGCCCCCTTAATACAAGAGCAGGCTTACGTTCCAATCCGGCGAGCGCCACTCAGTCGCTGGCGTCACGAAGTGCTTCGGCTGATACCACGACGCCGAGTGCCCATATCTTTCCCACGTAGTTGGTTAGTGCGTATAGGCTCGTAGCCAACTCAGATCAAATACCAAGATCTCGTTAAGCGTGTTAAGTATCCGCGAACGCCGAACAGGGCCAGGCCCACCTCTCTCCTAGGCGGTCTCAACCTGCCCTGTCGCTCCGCCACAAAGATCCACTCGCGGGTGCTCCACCAGCCAACCCGACTTTAGTCTCCACATGTATCATGTATAAAGTATATAGTATATACCCGTGATCACCTCCCGAGTGATCACGGCCCGATAGTATAGCACGGCTGACGGACAAGAATGTAGGGCCACAAATGAATATACTAGCATCCTATACTAAGCATATAGGATTGCAGGTAAAGGTAACAACAGTAGTATCAAGGACAGGCTATGCATCAGGATAGGTATAACAGAAAGCAGTAACATGCTACACTACTCTAATGCAAGCAGTATAGAGTAGAATAGGCGATATCTGGTGATCAAGGGGGGGCTTGCCTGGTTGCTCTGGCAAGAGAGAGAGGTCGTCAACTCCGTAGTCGAACTGGGCAGCAGCAGTGTCGGTCTCATAGTCTACCGGAGAGAAGAGGGGGAAGAAACAATGAATACCATGTAAACAGATGCATATCGATGCATGACATGACAAGTAACGATGCTAGGCGTGGCCTGACGTGGTATGAGGTGATGCCGGTTAAGGGGGGAAACATCCGGGAAAATATCCCCGATGTTTCGTGTTTTCGGGCTGAGGAGCCGGAGGGGGAAAGTTGCGGGTTCGATAGGTTAGGGGTGTGTGGCAGACGAACGAACTGCGTATCCGGATCCGTCCCGTCGTTCTGAGCAACTTTCATGTTGAAAATATTTTAATCCGAGTTACGGATTAAAAGATATGATTTTCTAAAGATTTTATTAATTTCTGGAATTTAATTAATTATTTAATTAATTCGAAAAACAGATTAATGACATCAGCATGATGCCATGCTGACATCAGCCGTCAACAGGGATTGACTAAGTCAAACTTACACGTGGGTCCCACCTGTCATACTCTGTTAGTTTATTAACAGCAGTTAATTAGGTTAATTAGTCATTAGGTTAATTAACCTTAATTAGTTAATTTAATCAAAAATTAATTAAGTTAATTATTAGCTAATTAATTAATTAATTTTATTATTAATTATTTTATTATTATATATATATATTTTTTTTAAATTCCTTTTATTTATAAACATTCTGGGGAGGGGCCCACTGTCATAGGCCCCAAGGGGCTGGTGGATCGGGCGTTCGGGTGCGGGCGTGCGCCCGAGGGGCGTAGCGGGCGACGGGCGCCGTGTGCAGGGGGGCAGACGCCACTCGAGCGGGCGCATGCCCGAGGGCGCTAGGCGCGCGCGGCGCACGCCGGCGCCGGCGATCAGGCAAAGGGAGGCGGCGGAGGGTCGACCGCGGTGGCGCACCCGACTGGGCGTTCGCCCTGATCGCCGGGGCATGTTGGCGCCCGAGCGGAGGCCGAGCCTGGAC
>NC_041383.1:42305510-42319596 GCF_002162155.2 Triticum dicoccoides
ATTTGGTGGGGGGTTCGGGGTGACCTAGTAGGGCGCCGGGGTGGGCCGGTCTTGTCGGCCTGATTGGCCCAGAGGCCAGCTGGGCCGAGGCCCAGATGGGGGGGGGGGTTGTTCTTTCTATTTTTGTTCTAGTCTTTCCCTTTTTCTTATTTTCTTTTCTTTTCTGTGTTAATTTTATATTTCAAATAGCTTAGTTTTCTAAAATACATTAGTTGTACCAAAATTAGTATTAACAAATATGCCACCACCACAATTAACTTGGCACATAAAATAAAATAGTTTGTAAGTGTTTAATATTTTAAAATCATTTAACTAATTGTTTTTTCTACTATTTTATTCATTTTGAGTATTTACATATTTTATACAAGTGGGTTTTCTCCAGGATAATTACCTACGCATTATTTGGCACAACCAGAACATTTTAGTTTTATTATTTGAAAACTTTTGTTGTTTGCCTATATTTTAAATTTGAATTTGAATCGTTTTGAACTAACACGAGTTTACCAACAGTAACCTAGGTGACGTGGCATCATTAGCGCAGGGTTACTGTAGCTTGATTACCCGGGCGTCACACTCCTCCATCAGCACAGAGTGAAATCTTCCGGTAGACTCCAGCTCCACCTTCAAATGACTCCATGTAGCTGCGCTATGCTACCCCCGCGCTCCGTCGATTTCAAACTCTCATGTGTGCACTGCCTTGAATCAACCCGCCGCCATAGTCTTGTCGAAGCCGCACAAGCCCTCAGGCTTGCACCACGTGTTTCCACACCCCAGAAGGCGGCCACCATCAGCATCACGCTCCTATGTCGTCGTCGCTGAAATCAACCGTCGTCTCCTGCTTTGACCGACATCTCCGTCGATCCGTCAGACAGTCCAGTCCGACCCAGCCGAAATTTTCGGCTGCAACCATGCACCACCCTACGCCGTGTCCGCCTGCACATCTCTGTGCCTTGCTTGACGCCCTGTGTCTGCATGATCCCTCACGACGCGCTCCAGGCTCCACAAGCCTTATACGCACGTCGCCCTTGCCGCACACGCCATCTTCCATGGACCTGCGATCGCGCCTTTATTTTCTGTACCGTGCACTTCTACCATCCCGTACATACATGTACGTGTACCAAGCAAATAGAGCCAATTGAAGAATCCCTCTAGTAGGCTTCCCATGTGCACAAGATCAATACGTTCATCGTTGCTCACGTAGAGCTCCAAAGCTTTCATCTCCGTCCCTGCTTTTCCTTTGCTTCTGATGGAAATATACACGCATAAATATCTGACGCTTTTTTTCCTTTTAACAAATCTCACCCCTCGCATCTAGCTTTCCTGCGCGCTCCGAGTAGCCAATCCTGATGGACCATATACCCGTGCATAGGCTGCACCTGGCATGTGCCTCAAACCTAAGCACTTGAGCCACGTGCTGCTACTGGAATCCTGTGCACTGCAGCAACGCCTTGGCCCTTCCTGTGTCCTTACACGTAACCACGCCTTGGCCTAGCGGCCCGCCTGGCTGCTCCGTCCGACTCGGCCAGAGCCACGCGCCTGGATTGCCCGCTGCGTTGCTCGCCCGATCGATCGATCGCGCCGCCGGCGCCACGCCTTGCTCTGCCAGATGCCTTCTCTTTGCTCGCTTCATGCGATCTTTCTCGAGACTGCACATGCCGCCGTGTACCCTAGCTGCTGCCAGGCGCACTACTGTCGTGCACGAATCCCGGCTACACGCTCGTACGTACATGCTGCATGCTGTTCCGATTCCGCCGCCGCCGTGTTGCTCCGATCTCGCCGATACGCTTCCAAATCACATTGATCTTCTTGACTTTCCATCGACTTAATCTTTGAGATTGCTCTCGAGTTCCGATCGCTCGACACATCATAGATCAAACGATTTTTCTGCAACATCCCGGCTCATCACCTCTAGATCGAACTCCTCCGCGACTTTCAAACAACCTAGCTCATGATACCACTTGCTAGAATTATTCCGAGGCGCACCGTCAATCTACTGAGGACCAAGCAATCACACGAGCACGACACCGAGATTTGTTAACGAGGTTCACCGATATGGCTACATCCCCGGGGCATGACTACGGGCGCTCCTCCCCGTGACACCGTCACAATACCGCACCCCGGCCGCCCGGGCGCCGGCACACCCGCCGGCTCCCCCGTGTGCCTGTGCTATTATGTTGGCATAGGTTACATCGTGTGTGTACCCCGCTATATATGAGAGCCCAGGATACAAGTGTCCTATTAGGACACAACTCCTACTCTGTCTACACACAGTCCAAAACCAAGTCCAACTGTAACCTAACTTGTACAATAATATTCGACACAACTCTAACAAGAGCTGGTATGAATAGGCCTCACCATCCGTGGATGAACCTTGCGGGGTAAACCTTGGGTTTGGGTTTTCGGGGGCATTGGATTCTCACCAGTGTTTTCATTACTCAAGCCAAGATTCTCACTTACACTTCGTCGACCCTGCTTTCGCGGTTGCTTCCCTCTAAGGCAGAACGCTCCCCTACCCATTTTGACGTCGTACAACTTGGGGATACATTGCATAGAGTTCCATTACGATTAATGAGCTTCGAGATTTCTTGCTCGCACATACATCGCAAGTCATTCGGTCTTATGGTATTTAATTATCTGCATATGGTTCTAGGGTGGTTCATTATCTTCAATTAATTTCCCAATCTAATCGGATAACAACAAAAAAACATATGCTATTCCGTTGGAGAAGGTCCAAAAACATAGGTTAAGATATGGGACTTTGCAAAGTTATATCGAAGAGGTCAAACATATGGCATTTACGAGGAAAAAGCGAGTAAACGTTTAGAACATTATGAATTTGAGAATTGTTCATGTAAAAGATTAGATCAAGATTCATAAGTTTTAAACTTTGTGCCACAAACCCAACATAAAAACTATGTTTTTTTGCGGGATGCATAAAAACTATCGTAATATTAATTAACCACAAGGACCTTGAATGTTATATTTATGATGATACAAAACAAATTGTTGCATGATCATTCACTTAATTTTCATGTCAACAGAGTTGTTGGTTCAGAATTGGAGATGGTTGAACTAACTTGAAGAACTTTGAACCTTTTAGTCCACATAGAGGAGGCCCTAGAAAATCCGCCAAAAGAAAAGAGGAGACCCTAGAAGTGACTGACATCACTGGATCTACAAGTGAACACTTGAGATGCCACTTATAATCAAACTGAAACTAAACCAACAACTTGTGAGAGGATCGCTGTTTATCAAAGTACCCTATACTATTTCATAATTTATCATTGTTATGTTTCTCTCTCTCAAGGGCATGGCAAATTGAAGTGCTTAGGATTTGGGAAGTACATTCTCCGTTGCTGTTGCACTGGAATGGGAACCACGTGAATGCCATGGCGCGCCAGCTGTCGTGGTTCTAAGTCTGACAGTAGTGTAGGGGGGTACTAATGGAGAGCCAAGATCCTAGCTATGAAGTAGTTGTATACGCAAGAGGTTTTACGAGTTCAGGCCCTTCTCGGAGGAAGTAACAGCCCTACGTCTCGGAGCCCGGAGGCGGTCGACTGGATTATATGCGTATGAGTTACAGGGTTGCGAACCCCTTATACTGAGGAGGGGAATGGCTTATATAGAGTCCGCCAGACCCCTCCGGCCCTCAGTTATGCAGGGTTTAAGATACATTAAGGTTGGGCGTTACTGGTAACGCTATACATAAAGTGTTATGATGACCATAAAAGCTACTTAATGACCGATCGTTGGCGTGCAGAGTGACTTTAGATCTCCTAGCCGTCGAGTGTTTGGCTTCATGGTCGAGTGTTTGGCTTCATGGTCGAGTGTCCTCGAGTCCGTCGAGTGGAATAATCCTGAGTCGTTTGACAGGTGGTTTCTTCTAGAGGTGTCCTTGGGTAGGGTATTTTGGACAGGTCCATGACCCTACCCTAGGTACATGGCTTCATCATTAGCCCCCGAATGGATCGAGGTGTGAGTGACGAAGGAGTTGAGAACTCTTCCGACCCATTTTTCGTGCTATGAGTATGTCTTGTACTGGATCAATGAACTTTAGGTGACGGCACCAACTTCTTTTTCAGTCGCCTTAATCCATTCTTTGTATCCGTCGAGTGAAGTTTTTCACTGGGAGAGCTCCGAGCGACAGAGCGGAGGAGATCTTTCGTCTAACGATTTGTTGTGCAACCCACGGATTTCGCGGGACTCGAATTTTGAGTAGCGCGCGGGGCGGAGCGAGGCCGCAGCAATCGGATGGGATAAGGGAGGGACGCCTCGATCTCTGCGCCACCTTTTTCGCCATGTATCACGCGCGCGACTGTTGCGGGATTTGACAGGATCGTCCGGGCCTACATGTCAATCACTCGGAAGCAACCTTACACTAGTAGAAAAACACCTAATAGTCTCTGTTCGTAAGGGCCTTTAGTCCCGGTTCATGAACCGGGACTAATGGGTCGTTACTAATACCTCCACCCATTAGTCCCGGTTCAAACACGAACCGGGACCAATGTTCCTCCACGTGGCCCTGTGCGCCGAGCCCAGTCAGGGGGCCTTTGGTCCCGGTTGGTGGCTCCAACCAGGAACAAAAGGCATCCACGCGTCAGCATTCCAGTGGCTGGGGTTTTTGTTATTTTTTTTTGAAAGGAGGGGGGGTGTCGGTGTCAAAACCGGCGGATCTCGGGTAGGGGGTCCCGAACTGTGCGTCTAGGCGGATGGTAACAGGAGACAAGGGACACGATGTTTTACCCAGGTTCGGGCCCTCTTGATGGAGGTAAAGCCCTACGTCCTGCTTGATTAATATTGATGATGTGTGTTACAAGAGTAGATCTACCACGAGATCAAGGAGGCTAAACCCTAGAAGCTAGCCTATGGTATGATTGTTGTTCGTCCTACGGACTAAAGCTATCCGGTTTATATAGACACCGGAGAGGGCTAGGGTTACACAGAGTCGGTTACAATGGTAGGAGATCTACATATCCGTATTGCTAAGCTTGCCTTCCACGCCAAGGAAAGTCCCATCCGGACATGGGACGAAGTCTTCAATCTTGTATCTTCATAGTCTTGGAGTCCGGCCAATGGTGATAGTTCGGCTATCTGGACACCCCCTAGTCCAGGACTCCCTCAGTAGCCCCCGAACCAGGCTTCAATGACGACGAGTCCGACGCGTATGTTGTCTTCGGCGTTTGCAAGGCGGGTTCTCCTTCATGTTCCATGTGTTTGCCTGATAGTGTCCGGTTGCTTCATAAATGTTGCGCTCCTTGGCTTCCACATCCAATAATGGCCTTCTTCCACGTGTTGTGCGAATGCGAAAAGCCAGGTTATTCTTACGTTTTACCCCCTAGCTGCGCGAATAAGCTGCCTATAAGAGAGGCGAGGATCCAGATCCAAATCACACCATCCTCCTTCCACAAGTACTCATGGAGGCGCATCTGACAAAAAATCCATTCCAACATGGATAGCCGACGCGGCTCCTCTTCTCGTGCTCCTAGTCCTCAGCCAGGAGATTGGAGGAGATGTTCAGTCCCGCATAGCGAGTTAGTGACGCTCCAAGCAGAGGGATACCTTCCCCCAGCCTTTATGGTTCAGGTTCGAGCCGGATTGGCCACCTACAAGGGTGGGAAGCAGGCGGAGAGCGTTGCAAATCCCTCCAAAGGAGAGCGGGTATGCTTCGTCCCCTACTTAATAAGGGGACTCGGATTTCCCATACATCCGTTTCTCCGGGGGCTCCGGGGACTCCAACTTCACCACCTCACGCCTGCCTCCATTTTGCACATCGCGGGCTTTGTAGCTCTTTGCGAGCTGTTCTTGGGCATCGAGCCCCATTTTGCGCTGTGGAAGAGGCTGTTTTGCCTTGTACCCCGTTCTCACGAGGGGTCGATATATCAAGTGGGCGGAGCCGAAATATGGTGCATCGCCGGGACCGGATATCTATCCGGAACCCCGAAGAAGGCGTTCGAAGACTGGCCTTCAGAGTGGTTCTATGTGGAAGACGCCCCTCTACCGGATCCAGTTCGGATCGGCCTCCCGGAGTTTAGCAACGCTCCTCTGAAGAAATGCCTGAGTTGGCGCCCACGGAGCCCTCAACGGGAGGATGACAGGAGTGTCCACTATCTGATGGGCCGGATACGGTTACTAGCCCATTCCGGATTAACCATGATTGGAGTCATGGCCACATGCATTATGAGATGGGTGCAGCCGCTCCAATATAGGGTCCACCCCATGTGGGATTTCAACGGGGAGAATGACTCCACCCGCCATGGCCGCACGGGGCCGGGATCGGCCGCCGATCTGGTGAAGATCCTGTCCGGCTTGTACAAGGGGGAGAAGGAGGACTTCCTCCGCACGAGTCCATTGAATGGATTCTCCATGAATAACCCTCGGAGCTGGGTAAGCGGACATTTATATATCTGATCCGTGCTTTCAAAGATAAGTGTCTTACTTTATGATTTCGACGCAGGAACTGCGCCGGGATGTGGAGGGCATAGAAAGCCCAACTCCACAACCCCGAGGATCCGGGAAGATCCCTTGATCCGGCCTCCGAAGAGGATCCAGACATAAAGGTGGAATTGATTGACGGGGTGTTCCACCAGCTCAGCATAGACAATGCTTTAGTCGCCATTACGGCTGACTACCCCGGTTTATGTTCGGCTTCCCAGGTGAGTACGACCGAAGTGCTGACATCGTTACTTTTTTAATGCTTATTTCTGACCACCGTGTACCAATGGTGCTTCGCAGGAGGTGCCTTTACGGCGGGAAGCCGAGCCTGCGGCGACTTACCAAACGAGGTCAGTGCGGCCTAGCAGGCGGAAGAGGAGTGCGACGCGAATCGAAACGTCACCGCAAAGGTATGGTGCACCATTGTCTTTTAAGGGAAAGACTCCTGGGAGGTATATTAATGCTCATGATTCTTCCAGGAGAAAGAGCGCTCGCCGGACTGAGTCCGGAGAGGGTGCCAACCAAGCCTCCGCCAGCTAGGCTCCAACGCCTGGTCCGGAGGGGGAGGCGAGCGCAAGGCACGAGCCGGATGCTCCTCCAACGGAGGATGCCGACAGGTTGTCCGCCACCAGGTCCGAGGTGGAGAGCGCCATGAATCACAGGCGCCGTCGGACAGTTCTTCGCGACGCATGTTTCTCCCCAGAGGCGTTGAATGCCCTTAATGCGGGAGACGCGCACCTCCGTGCTGCTCAAGATGGTTTAACCAGAGCCACGGAGCAGTATGTAAAAGACATACGGGTGAGGAATTTTAATAGTTATATATGCCAGTAGCCCCCGAGACTTAAAATAGTTAAACTAACTGATTTAAGGATCATTTGTTATGCAGGATCTTATCGAGAAGAATACCCACCTGTCCCAGGAGCTTCAAGAATGCAAGGCCCAACTTGAGGCCGCACTAGCCGCTGCCGGGGGAGCCACGTAGACCCCCTCTGGTAATTCATATTTTGAAAAGAGAAGTAGTTTATGAAGTGCGGCGTATGTGTATAGTCTGACAATAATATTGCAGAGGGTGCCGGACTAGATCCGGACAAGCAACATCTGTTGCGCCAGTTGAAGGCCGGCGAGAAGGTGCTTATGAGGGTGCAGCAGGAGAGGAACAAACTCCAACACTACTAGGAAAAGGCCTACTAATGGCCGGCGAGAAGGTGCTTATGAGGGTGCAGCAGGAGAGGAACAAACTCCAGCATTAGTGGTGCGCCATTATTGCCACGCCATTAGTATATTTTACTAGTGGCGCACCACTGGTGCGCCATTAGTATCTGGTATACTAATGGCGCACCACTGGATGCGCCATTAGTATGTACAACAGTGCGCCATTAGTATGCCTCCCAGGGGGTCATGTATACCCAGGTGCTTTGGCATACTAATGGCGCATAACAGCAAGATGCGCCATTAGTAACTTCGGCATACTAATGGCGCACTGTTTAACGATGCGCCATTAGTATCCTTTGGCATACTAATGGCGCACTGTGATGTGATGCGCCATTAGTATGAATATTAGTTATTTTTTATTTTTTTATTTTCTGTTTTTTGCACAGGTTACAAAATGTATAATTGGACAAAATATAGACAGCACACATCAACAACAGATTCATCGAATACAATAGAAGATTAGTCTCTGAATACAATTCATCATATTAGTCTCTGAATACAATTCATCATATTAGTCTCCGAATTGAAAAGACCGAACAAAGATAGAACATTATATTACAAGTCTCGAGATCGCGAGTAGCGAGTTTGTCTTCACATTACAAGTCGATATCGATCATCTAAACTACCATCACATAGAAGAGAGCTGCGGTCATCACGATGAGCATCATCACGATGAAACTCGTCTTCATCCGGTTCCTCCAACGCTCCCTCCCCTCTCCCGCTAGATAGTGGGCGTATCTACATTCGGCCTCGGCCCTAGTGGTGTACCCTTTGTAACTGTTACCGCTGAGTCGGTGAACCTATCTCCGACACTCCTCCCAGTCATCGTAGACTCCGGGAACCTTACCCTTGTACACGACATACGACGGCATCGCTATGCACTAGCCAAACGAAACATTAGTACCAATTCACAGACAATACATAAGCAATATATAAGTATGCAACAGAACAATCGGAAGATAAAAGCAAGACATTAATAGCATCTATTACATCTAAGTTGAACGACTCTCGAAACCAAAGAGACATACTACAAGTTCATTAAAGTTTAATTACAACATGAGCCAATTGATGTTTCAGAACTAGACACAGCATCACTGCTTTCGACTCGACTCAAGGGACCGGAGTGTGGATGAAGCTGCCGTCTATCGTGGGAGTCATGAAAGAACGGGTGTTGTCAGCCTGCATTTGTAGCATTGTGTCGATGTCACTGTTGGACGGTTGATTTCTGAGGTAGAACTGCCCCGAGGTACGAAGGACATCTTGATGGATGATTTCCGCAAACTCCAACTGTATGCGAAAGAATTCTTGTCTGAAGTCCGCGTCCTGGATTGCCGACATGCTCGCCACCCAATCTTTGAGTTTACTCGGTAGCAGAAGTTGATGATGGTCCCGTACGATCGCCCGCATGTGATGGATGGCATAGTAGGCACCCTTCTGACCTCCAGGCGGCTGCTTGATGCAGCACAACGTCGTATTGTGGGAGAACACGTGCTTGCCGTACTTACGAATAGGCCTGGTGAAGGTGCCTCCAGATTTGGCGTAGCCGGGGAGAACATCATCAAGAACCTTCTTGACATTTGTGTAGTCTACGTTCGACTGACGGTCCAGGTCGAAATATGTGGCCATGGAATATTTGGGGCTTAGGAGGATGAGCGTTCAATGTGTGTCACTGCAGAAAACACGGAATGTTAAAAGAAAAACGATCGAAATCTAAGAATTCATATGTTACGGGCCGGTTGAGGGGAGGACTTACTCAGGAAAGTAAGGCACGAGGAAGTTATCCTTATCTTGGTTTGCCAGAATGACGCCTTCGAGGTAAGAACTCGCGACTTGCCGGTCCCCAGCGCTGCCCAAGATCTTGGCACGCATGTAGAAGGGGTCGACTATCACGGTGTCTGGGGTCTTGTCGCGAATATCCGCATCTCCATACTCAGCGAAAATAGCCGAACGAAGGTGTAGTGCAGCGGATGAAGGTTCATCATAGCGTGGATGTCATCAAACCGCAGGACGATCGTACGCCCGATGGAGTTATCCACAAAGCCCTTGCCCTCTGGCACCTTGGCCGCGAAAACTGGGTATGCCACATCCTTCTCTCTGAGATGCCGCTTCTCCAAAGAAAGAACACTGTCATGCAGACTCCGCATAGCACCGGTTGCAGCATTGAGCATATTTATCGGTAGCATCGCCCTACCCGCCACATGCACCCTCCTCGAGATATCCTCAGGTGAAGGTGGCCCGTCCTGAGCACGGATCGTACTCGGTGCCGGCTGGCTCGCACCCTTGTTAGTCTTTCTTTTGCGTGCCTTCTTCTTCTCCTGTAATGGGACCAAGTTCTGCTCACAGACTGCCTTCTAGAGTGTGTTTGGGCCGATAATATTTCGCACCTCGCCTATCTGAGGCTCGGTGAAGTCGGCAGCTGGAGGCGTCTCCTGAGAGCTGAACGGCAGAAGACGCCTGTTGCAACTTGGCTTCTCCGCGGTACCAGCTAGATCGCGCATGTCTTTTGTTGGGTTGTGTTCTTGAGAAGGAGGCCCCATGAAGTCGCCATCGTACCCATGTTCGGCCAAGTACTGATCGACGTTGCCAAATGTATCGTCGTCGTCGTTGTTCTGATCCTGTGCTATATGCATGTTTGGATCCAGTGGCATAGGGATGTCCGGCACCGTTGTGGCGGTCTTGCCATGGGGCCGACTTGGCGCCGGCACGACTGGCGATGTTGTCTTTGGGGTGGTGTCCCCCGCCCCCAAACGAATCTGGCTCTTCGGCCAAAGTAGGGGCCAGCTCAGGCAGGCGCTGAGGGTCATCACGTCATCATTGTCGGCCCCGACGGGTCGAATCGGAGGTAACAACTCGTCGCAGCCTGGCAGCACCCGAACCAGTTCAACCCTAAACAAGTTGGGTGGCATCTGGGTACCGTGGAACAAGGGGTTGCCCGGTTGAACGATTTTGCCCTTGGCAACATCGACCAACTCATTGTTCACGAAGTGCAGGAGAGAGCACGGAACGTCGGCGGCGCCCTGCGAAAACATGTAGGGCGTCAGGGATGCCCAGTCAAAGGCAAGGAGATGAAGTCCTCGACCGAGAGAGGCTTAATTAGTTACCGTGATGATGGCGTCGAGCTCGGCTAATGTCGAGGCACCGCCAACGGCGGGCATGCAGTTGACGGAGGGGCCGCTTGCTGCAGAGGTGCCGGCCGACGTAGACCCGGGTGCATTAAGCTCTCGTGCCGGCGTCGGAGACACCAATGCCGCCTCCGCCGGAGACACCAATGGCCCCGCCATCGCATTCTGCGAGTTGCTGGCCGTCAAGCTAGGAATCGGGGGCGGCCCCTGTTGGCCGCCCGCAATCCACGCACTCAACCCCTGGATCAAGGTAGGCACAATGGCGGTGATCGTCACTCCGAGTTGTTGTTGCACTTGCTCTTGGACAATCTCCGGAATCCGCGCCACCTGTGCCTTGAGTTCTTGAACCTCGCGCGCCTGGCTTTCCGAGCTGGTCTTTTTCTCCTTCCGCACACCAGCGGTATAGTATGACCCCCATTTTGTGGACAAGCCTTTGCCGGCCACACGACCAGCTGACGTCGGCTTGCTGAGATTATCCTTGTTCTTCATTACATTCAACGCCCTATTTAGAGTGCTGTCCCAAGGGTTGCTCTTAGTCGACCCCGCGCTACTGCTTTCAGTCGCCTGCGGAAGGAATGTGAACCATTTAGAAATTTGGCTTCATTAATTAGAATGCAACCATATGGAGCTAATTACGCGAGGGTGTATTCCTTACCAGAACAAGCTCAAGCGCCCTGGTCTTCGGATTCGTGGTAAGCTCCTTTGTTATCGGGTCCTCCTTGTACCGGGCCCTGACATAGTTCCTGGTCGGCTTGTTACCACTGTATTTCTCGAATCGGGGCGGTAGGCCTTGCTCGGCACGCTCCGTGTCCTCCTTGTCCCATATAGGCTCCGCCACTCTGTAACCGCCGGGACCGAGTTTGTGTTCCCCTAAGTTCAGCTCCCGCATTTCTTTCCCCCACTGACTTGATTGGGAGTTTGCGGTGCTCGAGCAATTGATCTTGAAGTCGTTGTAGTCATCTTCGGTGATCGAAGGATTTTTCTCCTTGATCTTCTCATAACTCTCACCTTTCTCGATCATTCTCTTCACATTGCTTTTCCAAGTAGACAGGGCCTTGCTCATCTTCGTGAGGGCAGCATTGTTCACTTTATTCCCTTTGAGGCTTGTGTTTTCAAAATCAGCGGGGAACTTGTATCGTTCGTGCAGCTTCGTGAAGAGGAGGTTGCGCAAATTCCCTCGGTCAGGATGCCTCAGGTTCTCGGTGTTGATCGAGACGGTGCTCCGGAGAATGCACCCGAGCTGAAGCGAGTACCCCTTGACTATTCGTTCGGGCGCCGTTGGATTTCCGTCGGAGTCAACTTCAGTAACTTCCTCCTTGAGGGTGCGGAGCACGGTCGGGCGCCGGTCTTTCCGTTGCCTCTTCGGTTGGCTACCATCTGTGCGTGCGCCGCCATCATCAGTGGTGGCATCCTCGGCGGCACCATCAGTGGTGGCATCAGTGGGGTCATCCTCGGCGGTACGATCAGTGGTCTCAGGATCGGTGGGGAAGGCGGCGTCCTCATACAAGTGAGGTTGTTCCTCCATCTGCTGGGACAGCTCCCAGAATGCCTTGCCGCCCGAACCCCCGGCCTCATCGTTGTTGGCCATGTTTCTCTCTAAATAGGAACAAAGTTTGGTCAAAAAGTTTGTTATTGTCAAGGAACAAGATCATGGTCTCATCATTTAGGGTTTGTCAACACCGAGGCATCCTAAAAGCTAAGCTTTTATCATTGAGGGTTTTTCGACGCCGAGGCACCCTAAAAGCCTAAGCTTTCATCATTAGTCACAAGTACCCCGTCCCATGCATTAGTCACAAGTACCCCATATGTCCTATTTTTAGCAAAGTCATGCTAAAATTCACGGAAAATTTCAGCATGACCTTTGCTGAAAATAGGACATATGGAGTACCCGAATTTGCTGGAACGGAAGTTAATCGGCATTCCAGCAAACTCAAGGGCCTCTCGGGTGGACAAGGCAAAAAAGGCCTTCATCACAACATGGAAAATACATTGGCATGTGAAGAGGTGAAACAATATATGCATCTCCAAGCAGTATCATTCAACATTTTGGACAAACCACTACAAGCAATACTGGATCAGAATGTTTTTTATACATAACTGCTAAAACCATAGGAGTTAACCGAGCCACCAACAGAATGTGGACTTAAAAAGAGAGAGTCACGGACAGTGACATGATATATTTTCATAAAATTAGCTAGTTTTACTTATGGTGCACAAAGGAACAAGTACTGCAGTGCACTTAGAAAAAAATGAGCACCGCAAAACAAGAAGACTCGTTTCAGGTAAACGGAAGCTGTCGGCTCCATCAAGTGGAGGCAAAAACAAGTGTAATTGCAAATGAATGCAAACCACGTTAAGACTTAACTGCTAAGGCCTAGTTTGGCAACACGGTTTTTCCAAAACCATGGTAATTGAAAACCTCGGTATTCCAATGTGTGGGCAATGAATACTTTGGTTTCTAAAAACTGCAGTTTTTCTCAGTTTTAGCAAAACTATAGAGATGTTTGGCAAGTGCAGTTTTTCTTAGTTTCTTGGTTTTGACCACTCGTTGCATGGATAATCCTAGATACAGCTAGCTGAACCAAATTGAGCTATAACAAAGGAGTTATACAACGACGTGATCAGCTTGTGCTAATTAATGGCTGGTGCATGCGGCATGCCTATAGCCTTGTCATGCACGCGAACATCCTCTAGCATGCAAAATTAGACCATATCAAAACAATCAAGTAACTCATCGATAGGAATTACAACCATGTTGTGTGCAAGTGCACTACTTGGCTTTCGTCAGATCATAACTTTGATCAACCAACTTGGCATAGGTAAATGTTCATGATATACCCCTACTAACCCTCTAACGATGGAGGTTATTAAGCACATGAGCTACTACATATCCTGATTAATGTTCTTAGCCCATGTCAATGTGATGCACTTCACATGATACTTAATTCTCACCTACATCTCCCTACATTGCTGCTACTGATGTATCTGTCACCTACGTACATCAATCCGAAAACAGAGACACTACATTGCAAGGGATCCATCCAACTAATACACCAGATTATCAGTGACTCAATGATAATATTTAATTTGCTCATCATGTCATCTACTACCCTAGTCAAACTTCATCATGCAGTAACAGCAAACATACAATCAAGCAGGCATTTATCATACTCCTGACTCTCGAGGCAAACTTGTCATATCCTTTAATTCAGAAACCGATAACTTGTCATATCCAAAATAAGCAGTGCAGGAGAAGGATCGGAGTGCCAGGAGATATATAACTACAAAATTCGTATGCTGGGGGAGAGGGGGAGAGGAGG
>NC_041383.1:42319884-42339390 GCF_002162155.2 Triticum dicoccoides
GTCGGGAGAGGAGAGGGCGGCGTCGCGGCGTCGGGGCGGAGATGAGCACGACGGGGCGGCGTCGAGGCGGCGTCAGGGCGGCGTCGAGGCGGCGGGGCAGCGGCGTCGGGAGAGGAGAGGGGAAGGGATCGAGGGCGAGGGCGAGGGAAAGAGAGGGGATAGGTTTGGGCCGGGATATGGATGGGGGCGGCACAATACTAATGGCGCACCACCCCTCGGTGTGCCATAAGTACATCCATACTAATGGTGCACCTCGCCCTGGTGCGCCATTAGTATTTTTTTTGATTTCTGCTCGAGCCAACAGGTTATCTTCCACCTGACCTGATCCACATTAAGTTCCCTCTACTAGCTCGACTGGTCAGCAGCCAGTTCTCACACCAGGAGGTCCTGGGTTCGATTCCCAGGCTCCACAATTTTTTTATGCATTTAAAATGTTCTTTGATACTTATTTGTGTTTAAATATGTTCAAACTTGTTTAAATCATAACAATAATATTTTTTTTACAAGACAGTAATAATTTTTTAAAAAATATCATCAAACAGTAATGCCTGTGGAGCGGGGGAGGGTGCAGGGGGTGCGGGGGGTCGGCGGCGGCGGTTGAGTAGGGGAATCGAGGGTGTGGGGGGTCGGCGGGGGTGGTCGGTGGACCGGGGGGTGCTCGGCGGCGAGGGGGACCGGATCTGGCGAGGTGGGATAGCGATCGAGATGGAGGGGGATCGAGATCGAGTGTCCATGAAATTTAAAAATATTCATGATAGTTCAAAAAGTGCCCATGAAATACAATCGAGAAATGAAGGCTACGATTTAAATACAATCGATCTTAGCTAGCTATCTGTTCACAATCTTCTTGCCCTTCTTTTTCGCAAATGGAGTTCTTCTGTGGAACGGGCGTCCTTTAGGTAGGGTGGTCCTGCTTCTTCTTGTGGTGTATGCTGCTACTTCATCATCATCGTCATGTTCGATCCTCGGGTTGCCGTACTTGTCGAAGTCTTGCTCATTGGCTACTCCATCCATTCTGATGATCTTCCTTTTGCCTCTCCTCACAACAACACGACTGGGCTTTGGCGGGTCGGTAATGAAGAAGCATTGATCCACTTGGGAAGCCAGTACCCATGGCTCATTTTTCGCGGTGATGTTTGCGCCCGCGGTCTTGGATTTGGCTTCGGGTATAACCATGGTGGTGAAATATCGGTCTTCTTTTAGGACGCTCTTGGCCCATCTGACACGGAACATCGGCACCTTCTCTCCAGCGTAGCTTAGCTCCCAGATCTCCTCGATCCTTCCGTAGTATCTGTCCTTGTCCTTACCGGTGTAGGATTCCATCGTTACCCCAGAGTTCTGATAACCATCGCTCTTCTTGTCCTTGTCCTCGGTGTAGAATATGTAGCCGTTGATATCGTACGCCTCATAGGTCATCAGGTTGTGCTCGGCGCCCTGTGACAAGGTGAATATGAGTTGTTCTTCCGCGGAAGAATCTTCATGTAAAGGGTACGACAGAAGCTTCTGCTTGAACCAACGCGTGAAACATGAGTTTTGCTCTTTGAGTATATCTCCATCCGTCCTCTATTGGCCTCGGTCATTGTACGTCTTCTCAATAAAGGTTTTGTGCTCTACCACCCAAGGATCGACCACGTCTATGTGTTGTAGCGCGACTAGGTTTGCTCTTTCAAAGTCGGTGAGTCGACCCTCGAAGTCGACATGCATTTCGCGGCGACCCTCACGGTGACCCCATCCAGCGAGCCTGCCGAGGTGCCTATTGACGGGCAGACCAACGAGGTTCTCAATTCCTAGATAATTCATGCAGTAGGAGATGCACTCTTCGGTCAGAAAGCCCCTGGCTATACTTCCCTCTGGACGTGACATGTTCCGAACGTATCCTTTGATGACACCATTCATCCTTTCGAACGGCATCATGCTGTGTAGGAACGTCGGCCCGAGTTTGATGATATCCTCCACGATATGGACCAGCAGATGCACCATAACGTCGAAAAATGCGGGCGGGAAGTACATCTCAAGCTCGCATAGTATCACCACGATCTCTTCCTGTAGCCTTCTGAGTTGCCTCAGGCCAATCGACTTCCGAGAGATGACGTTGAAAAAGTTGCATAGGCGAAATAGAGTTTCACGGACGTGCGCGTCCATGATCCCACGAATTGCAACTGGAAGTATCTGCATCATCAGCACGTGACAGTCGTGAGACTTCATCCCGCTGAACTTCTGCTTCGCTGGGTCTAGGTATCTGCTTATCTTCCCCGCGTAACCGTAAGGAAGTTTTACTCCTAGGAGGTAGGTGAAAAACTGCTCGATCTCCTCCTGACTTAGAGTGAAGCACGCGGGAGGGTAGTCATTTCCGGTCTTCTTGGCCTTTTTGCCTTTGCGGCGACTTTCTGTGTCCTGCTTCGCCTCATCATCATCATCATCATCATCATCATCATTAGCGTGAAGCTCCTGCCTGATGCCCATTGATTTCAAGTCTGCCCTTGCTTTCGGCCCATCTTTGGTCCTCTCTGGCATGTTGAGCAGGGTATGAAGCAGACTCTCGCACACGTTCTTCGTGATATGCATGACATCAAGGCTGTGAGGCACACGGTGGATCTTCCAGTACGGCAAGTCCCAGAAAACAGACCTTGTTTTCCATACCTTCAGCAGCGGCTCTGGCGCCTTTCGCTTCTTTCCCGGCTCTGGCGCCTTTTGCTTCTTTCCTGGCAGTGGGCAGTCTTTCCAATTTTTCAACAGCTTGTCTATTTCCTCGCCGCTCCTCGTACACGAACAGATCCTTGCGTTTCCTCCACGGGTCATCGTCGCGAAGCCACCTTCGATGTCCCATGAACACGGTTTTCGAAGACCCGGGATCTCTATCTAGCTGGCGATACGTTGTGTCATCCATGCACCTTACGCATCCAGAAAATCCGTGGACTACCTGCCCCGCGAGATATCCGTAACCGAGATAGTCGTGCACCGTCGTGGGCAGTGCGGCTCTCATAGGGAAATATTCTTTCTCTGCGGCGTCCCACGTATTGGCTGGCATTTTCCACAGCGTGTCAAGCTCCTCTTTCAGTAGCCCCAGATACAGATTAATGTCGTTCCCTGGTTGTTTCGGCCCTTCAATTAGCATACTCATGTGTATGTACTTCCTCTTCATCCACAACCAGGGGGGAAGGTTGTACATCAACACAAACACAAGCCAGGTGCTATGTGTGCTTCTCTGGCTGCCAAATGGATTGACTCCATCGGTGCTCGCGCTCAGCATGATGTTCCTTGGATCGTTCCCAAATTCTGAGTCTTGGAAGTTCAACGCTTGCAACTGGCTCGCATCCTTAGGGTGACTCAACATCTTGTCTTTTTTATCTATCTCCGGATCATTTGCGTCATCTTCTCGCTTCTTCTCCTCCCTATCCGCGTGCCAACGCAGGAGCTTTGCTACCTTAGGGTCCGCGAAATGCCACTGCAGACGAGGAGTGATCGGAAAGTACCACACCACTTTTCGAGGAGCTTTCTTCCTCTTCTTGTATCGAGTGACGCCGCACACCGGACATATGGTAGACTCCGCGTGGTCGTCCCGATAAATGATGCAATTGTTCATGCACACATGGTATTTCACGTGCGGTAAATCCAGAGGACACACGATTTTCTTTGCCTCCTCCAAACTGGTCCGGCACTTGTTCCCCTTGGGAAGACGTTCGTGCCAGAATGACATGTTCTCGTCGAAACATGCATCGGTCATTTTGTGTTTTACCTTCATCTCCAGAGCCATGAGCGTTACTTTCAGGCGCGTATCCTCGGGCATGCATCCTTCATACAATGGAGTAACCGCGTCTAACTCAAGTTTATCCATCTTGGCTTTCTCTCGGGCGGCAGCTCTTGCGTTATCGGTCTGCTTGAGAAGCAGCTCTTGAATATGAGGGTCCTGCACCCAGCCCATCGATGGTCCAGCGTCGTCTGCTCCGCCGGCATCATCATCTTCATGATCATGCCCGTCGTCTGCTCCGACATCTTCCTCATCATCATGTCCTGCATCTTCTACATGATGACTGTGTACAGCATCACCGTCGTGATCATCTCTTGGGGATTCTTCGTCTTCTCTCCCGCCCGAGCCGCGGTGGTTGTCTTGCTGCCCTTGCTCATTTCTTGCCCGGCCCCCATGGACGACTTCGTAGTCATCTTCATCACCTTGCCACCGATAGCCATCCATGAAACCATGCAAGAGCAGGTGGTCCCGCACCTGCCCGGAATCCGGGTCCGCAATAAGGCTCTTCAGCTTGCATCTTCGACACGGACATCTTATCTCCGTCTCGTTCTTTTGAAGCATCTCGGCCTTCGCGGACCTCAAAAACCTATTCACGATGCCTTCGGTCATCGTGCGGACCATGGTCACCTGCGGGGTAGAGCAAAACGATATTTTAGAACCAAGAAAATTTTTGGCATGACTTTCCCTAAAAATAGGACCAAAAAGAATGCTTAATGCCAAAATTCTCGCCGAAACGGAAATGAATCAACATTCCGGCAAAATATTGGCAACTATTGCATTTCAAATACCGGTACGCCTCCAAACACAAACACATATGCAACACCACAAACATATGCAACACCACGAACATACATAGATCTAGCTAGGCCATAAAAAGTGCATGTGCACATTGTTGTAGGGAGAACAACATAAATATAGCTTCCCCCCTTACTTACCTATCAAAACAAGGTAATTTAACCACTTAATTTGAATGAATCTATGGTGGAAATGAGGTGAAAAAGAGGAGGCACCCGAGACAAGGAGGAGGTGGAGAGAATGAAGTGGGGAGAAAGTGAGTGTGGGTAGGAGAGGCTGTCCAAAATATCTTGTTGCTACCCACTTACTAATGGCGCACCAGCACTAAATGCGCCATTAGTAATCCAGGTTACTAATGGCGCACCTTCTGGCGGTGCGCCATTAGTAGTTTTGCAAAAAAAACATACTAATGGCGCACTGTTCTACAGTGCGCCATTACTAGTTTAAACTAGTAATGGCGCACGGTTGAACAGTGCTCCATTAGTAGTATTGCAAAAAAAGGAATAAAAAATATAATAAAAAAATAACATTTGTGGCGCACTTTCCGATGGGTGCGCCATTACTAGTTACAACTAGTAATGACGCACTGTGTCTGGATCCGCCATTAGTATGTTTGGACAGGCGCACTAGTTCAAAAAAAAATTGATACTAATGGCGCACCTTGGGCCAGGTACGCCATTAGTAGTTTCAACTCTAATGGCGTATAAGAAGGTGGTGCACCATTAGTATATACTAATGGCGCACCCCTTGTCTGGTGCGCCATTAGTGTGAATCCCATCTATAGCCCTTTTTCTAGTGGCGTATCAGAAGATGCCAACACCCAGCTGGGCGAAGAACTAAAAGATGTTCTGGTCCAGCTGTCTAACTCCGTAAAGGAGAATCAGCGGCTTCGTCGCGGCATTTATAGTAAGTGCTTGAGAAAACTCTTTTGAAAAGAAGAGTTCGGCGAGGAAGTCGATTGACAGAAATGTGTCTGTAGGTGTGCTCACGGGTCTTCCGTCGGAGGAGATGCCTGGTTCCACGGGAGACCCTCTCCTCGAGCTGCTGCAACTGCATGAACGTGTTCGGCAGGCAATGAGCGGTGTCGTTCAGGCCTTATGGCCTTCCGTCTCCCTACCCGAGGGTCTTGGAGGGCTTGCTGAGAAGCTTCAGGGAGTATGGCGGCGTCTCCGTCTGTGGAAGATATGGGCCTGCCGTCAAGGCGCCAGGGAGGCCTGGGCCATGGTGAAGATGCGGTACCCGAAGGCTGACCCAAACCACATGGCCGAGGTCGGACCTGTGGGGCCCGATGGGAAGGAGATCCATGTGAGCCTGATGTACGACCAAGTAGAGTTGGCCGCGAAATATTCCCAACAGGACTGTAAATTAGACAGCCTGTTAGATGGGATTGAAGAGGAGTACAATCATTCAGTTTGACGATGTAATTTTAAAATGACATGTAAAATGCCTTCTAGCCGGATTGTAGATCGTTTGTCTTTGCGGACCTTTTCGCTTCAACCTCGGGACCCAACAATCCGGAGTGTGTCCGAATACCCTTACGGTTATAAAAGAACCGGGGCATGCATGGAGACAAGGCGTAGGGGTCATAATTGCTTTATCAGACAAGTGCCCAACTAGCTATGTTATATTACATGGTTAGTAAGAAACATCTTCTAGGGAGAATAGTTCCGTTAAGGGTTCCTTTCCCTGGGGGGCATGCCCTAAAGTGCATGTCCAGACTGCGAAAAGAGCAGAAAAAGCATCTGGGGGCAGATAAATAAATAAGTAATAAATCATCTTTCAGGTCACCGATCGAATATTCCCTTAAGAATGCTAGCCTTCGGCTTCACCCAGTCTGAGGTACACATCCGGCTAACCCGGCAGTAACAATCGCAGAGGTGCTCCCTTTACCTCCTAGCCGAACAATCGGGAATGTAGGGGTAAGCACAGGAGCCAGGCAACCTGGCTTGGCCAAAACTTAAGTCATATCAATGCATATAATGGTGATTAAAAGGTACATGCGGAAGTATGACACATGTGTTGGGCATGAAGCACGTATAAATAAGCTTCTATTAAAAAGCCCCCAGGTATAACGAGTGCGAGTAGCACATGAGTGAGTGCGAACAAAGCGCAGATCAGCCCTCAAGAAGCTTGTACTGAAAATGGGGGGAGGGGGAGGGAGGGAAAACAAAGACAGCGAAAAAATATGAAAGGTGGACGGAGGAAGGAGACGAACCCTGAGTCCGGCGCTAGGCGTAAAATCTTCAGAGACGAGCTGCGTTCCATGGGTTTGGCTCGAGTCGGTTGTCAGATGCGTTACATAGACAGTATGCACCGCCGGTAAGGACTTGGTCGATGATGAAGGGACCTTCCCATTTGGGCTTAAGTTTGTCCTTTTTCTTGTCCGGCAGGAGTAGAACTAGCTCGCCAACATTGTAAGTTTTGGCCCGTACTTCTCTACTTTGATATCTTCGAGCCTGCTGCTGATAGAATGCGGAATGGGATTTTGCCACGTCGCGCTCCTCCTCTAAAGCGTCCAAACTGTCCTGCCGATCCAACTCGGCTTCTCTTTCCTTGTACATGCGCCCGTGAGGTGAGTCATGAATTATATCGCAGGGCAAGACTGCCTCAGCCCCGTATACCATAAAAAATGGTGTGAATCCAGTAGTGCGGTTTGGCGTGGTCCGCAGCCCCCAGAGTACGGAGTCAAGCTCCTCTACCCAGTGCGTGTTAGATTTTGTGAGGGACCGCACTAATCTGGGTTTAATGCCGCTCATTATTAGACCATTTTCTCGTTCCACTTGACCGTTAGTTTAAGGGTGGTAGACTGAGGCGTAGTCGAGCTTAATGCTCATGTTTTTGCACCAGAGTTTAATCTCGTCGGCCGGGAAATTCGTGCCGTTATCAGTGATGATGCTGTGGGGGACGCCAAAACGGTGTACTACCCTGGATATGAAGTCTATCACAGGTCCGGATTCTGCCATTTTAACCGGCTTGGCCTCTATCCATTTGGTGAATTTGTCCACCATGACCAATAAGTATTTGTGCTTGTAGGTTCCCCCTTTAAGGGGTCCAACCATGTCAAGCCCCCAGACCGTGAACGACCAAGTGATGGGTATAGTTTTGAGGGTGGTGGGTGGCATGTGGCTTTGATTAGCAAAGAGCTGGCAACCAACGCATCGTTGGACTAAGTCCTGAGCATCTGCCCGGGCTGTCGGCCAATAAAATCCTGTACGGAAGGCCTTGCCTACAAGGGCCCGGGCTGCAACGTGGTGCCCGCCGAGTCCGGCGTGAATTTCAGCCAGGAGATTTCGCCCTTCCTCTTCGGAGATACACCTTTGAAGGACTCCGGTTGTGCTTTTCTTATAAAGTTCTCCCTCATGGACCTTGTAGGCTTTAGATGGCTGAACTATGCAGCGGGCCTCATTTTGGTCTTCGGGAAGTTCCTTCCTGATTAAGTAGGCTAGGAATGGTTCCGTCCACGGGGCAATTACTGCCATTATTTCGTGGGCTGAAGGTGTTATTTCATTGGCTGAGCCACCGATTGTCTCAGAATGTTCTGTGTTGGGTGGTGCCATTGGTTCCGGGTTGTTATTTCCGGACTCCACTTCCCATCATCCGTATGGCTTAAAGAGCCATTCCAGGAAGATGTTTGGAGGGATGGCATCGCGTTTTGTGCCAATGCGTGCCAACACGTCTGCTGCCTGGTTATTATCCCGGGCTACATGGTGGAATTCGAGTCCCTCGAACCGGGCTGACATTTTTAGCACAGCGTTACGGTAGGCTGCCATTTTCGGATCCTTGGTGTCAAAGTCTCCATTTATTTGGGATATTGCGAGGTTTGAATCCCCGCGCACCTCTAGGCGTTGAATACCCATGAGATTGCCATCCGGAGGCCATGTAGAAGGGCCTCGTATTCGGCTGCATTTTTGGAGTCCATGTACATTATTTGAAGTATGTATTGGACTGTGTCTCCGGTTGGGGACGTCAAGACGACGCCAGCCCCCAAGCCAGCCAACATTTTGGAGCCGTCGAAATGCATGATCCAATTGGAGTATGCGCCGTACTCTTTAGGGAGTTCGGCTTCGGTCCATTCGGCGATGAAGTCAGCCAAAACTTGCGACTTTATAGCTCGCCGTGGTTTGTAGGTTATGTCAAATGGTAAGAGCTCAATGGCCCATTTTGCAATCCTGCCCGTCGCGTCGCGATTATTTATAATATCGTTGAGAGGTAGTTCGGGGGCCACCATTATGGAACACTCTTGAAAGTAGTGTCGCAGCTTCCGGGATGCCATGAACACCGCATACGCTATCTTTTGATAATGTGGGTACCTGGACTTGCATGGAGTTCAGACAGTGGATACATAGTACACTAGTTTTTGAAGAGGGAATTTGTGCCCTTCTGTTTCTCGTTCGACGACGAGTGCGGCGCTGACAACTTGATGTGTTGCCGCGATGTATAATAACATAGGTTCGCCCAGGTTGGGCGCGGCCAGGACCGGATTTGTTGCCAATATGGTCTTAATTTCTTCGAGTCCGGCCTTGGCATCATCCGTCCATTCAAAGTGTTCGGTGCGCCGGAGGAGGCGATAGAGGGGCAGCGCCTTTTCTCCCAATCGGGAGATGAAGCGGCTTAGAGCCGCCACGCATCCAGTTAGTTTTTGTATTTGCTTGAGGTTTTTTGGGATATCCAATTGCGACAGAGCCCGGATCTTGGCTGGGTTTGCTTCAATTCCTCTGCCGGATACAATGAAGCCCAAGAGCTTTCCAGCTGGTACGCCGAAAACACATTTTTCCGGGTTGAGCTTAATGTCGTATGCTCGGAGGTTGTCAAATGTAAGCCTCAAATCGTCTACTAGAGTTTCGACGTGTTTGGTCTTAACGACCACATCGTCTATGTATGCCTCCACTGTTTTGCCTATCTGGGTAGCCAGACATGTCTGAATCATGCGCTAATATGTTGCGCCGGCGTTTTTGAGTCCGAAGGGCATTGTGTTGAAGCAGAATGGTCCATATGGAGTAATGAATGCCGTTGCGGCCTGGTCTTTTTCCGCCATCTTGATTTGATGGTATCCGGAGTATGCGTCGAGGAAGCACAATGAATCATGCCCCGCGGTGGCGTCGATGATTTGGTCGATGCGAGGGAGAGGGAAAGGGTCCTTTGGACATGCCTTGTTAAGGTCTTTGAAATCGACACAAACGCGCCAGGATTTGTCCTTTTTTGGTACCATTACCAGGTTGGCTAGCCAGTCCGGATGTTTTATATGTCTGATGAATCCGGCTTCTAAGAGTTTGGCTAGCTCCTCTCCCATTGCCTGTATTTTGGGTTCGGAAAATCGCAGAAGAGCCTGTTTAACTGGCTTGAATCCTTTAAGGATATTTAGGCTATGTTCTGCCAGCCTGCGTGGGATTCCTGGCATATCTGAAGGGCGCCAGGCGAAAATGTCCCAATTTTCCCGAAGGAATTCTCGTAGTGCGGCTTCTACATCAGGATTTAATTGTGCCCCAATGGAGGCCATCTTTGTGGGGTCCGTTGGATGGACCTGGAATTTGACTATTTCGCCTGCTGGTTTAAAAGAGGTGGACTTAGACCTCTTATCGAGTATCACATCGTCCCTATCCACCATGGAGCGCAGCGCAGTGAGTTCCTCTGCCGCTAGGGCTTCGGATAATGCCTCTAGGGCCAGTGCGGCTGTCTTATTTTAAGCGCGGAGTGCTATATCTGGATCAGTGACAAGAGTGATTATTCCATTGGGCCCGGGCGTTTTGAGCTTCATGTACCCATAATGAGGTATAGCTTGGAAGATTGTGAATGCCTCTCGCCCTAACAAGGCGTGATATCCGCTGCTGAATGGGGCCACTTGGAACGTGACCTCTTCGGACCTGTAATTGTCCGGCGAGCCTAACACTACGTCTAGTGTGATTTTTCCTGTGCAGCGTACTTCTTGACTAGGGATTATTCCCCTGAAGGTTGTGCTGCTTCGCTCAATGCGGCTCCAGTCAATTTCCATTTTTTGAAGGGTTTCCTCGTAGATGAGGTTTAATCCGCTGCCGCCATCCATGAGTACCTTGGTAAGACGAAAGCCGTCCACTATCGAACTGACGACCAATGCGGTTGGTGCTCGAGCTGTTCGGAATTTAGGTTCATCGCTGGCATTGAAGGTGATAGCCGTGTCGCTCCATGGATTTGTTGTTGCTACTTGGTAGACTTCGGCGAGGCTGCGGATTGTTTGCTTTCGTATGTTAGTTGATGCGAAAGTCTCGAAGACTGTTAATACCGTACTGGTACTGTTGGGCTGGTTGCCCGGGGCTAGAAAGCCTTCGCCACTTTTGGCCACTTGCCGTAGTATCCAACATGCTCGAAGGCTATGTGTTGGAGTGGCACTCTCCGTACTGTGGATTTTGCAGGGTTCGTTGAACCATCCCTCCAGTACGGTTCCGTGCCCTTTAGGGGTTTTTTGCTTTTTCGTTTTTAACCCAGGTGCTTGAGTATGACGCACCCTTTTATTTCGGACTGGGGTTATATTCAGGGCCGGATTGTCCCAAAACCTGGTTTTGGTTTTCCAGGCGCTCTCCATCGCACAGTATTTTTGTACAATGGTCGCTAGGTCGGCGAAGCGTGTAACTCCGCGACGACTTATGGCGTTCATGATTGCCTTGTCCGTGCAATTGTTGTAGAAAATTGAAATCGCGCTTTCTTCACGGCAGTCCTTTATCCTGTTCATAACCAGGAGGAATCTGGCCCAGTAATGATGTATTGTTTCATCGGGCTCTTGCCGTATTTGAGATAGATCGCTTATATTTGGGTGGGCGGGTAGAATTAAATTTGGAACCCCGCCCGATCTGAGGCTCAAAGGCCAAGAAGTTTCCGGATTTGGAAGCTTGGTTTGTTGGATGTTTTCCAATAAATCTAGTCTGATGCCTGACTTGAGGTTCAGTATTTGATTGACGTCCGTCCCTCCGCGGGAATCCGGCATGGAGGGATCGGGAATCCGGACATAGCTGGTTTTTAACATAGAAGAATAGTCACCGCATTGTTCCTCTACAACAACAACGTGGTGGGTAGCCTGGGGAGAGTTAATTTCTCCCAGATCGGTTTTAAGCCCAATCTGATCGTAGTCTGTAGCGACTCCCAGCGCGGCAACGCGATCCAAGAGCTCGTTTAAGGAGGAGAGCTCCATCGGATATAGCTGCTCGGTGAATTCTGAGTTGACGTGAAGATTGCTTTTGATGACCTGAGAGGTCATTGTCGGAGCGGTGGCCGAACAGGCGGTCATAAGAAAACTAGCTAGCCGGATAGTTTGGCCGGCGGCCAAAGCTCCCTTGACGACGGCGCCGTCTTTAAAGATGGTAAAAGGCATCCTTCCTGATTGCGACGGCACAGAGGAACTCTCAATGAAAGCACCAATGTCAGTGTCAAAACCGGCGGATCTCTGGTAGGGGGTCCCGAACTGTGCGTCTAGGCGGATGGTAACAGGAGACAAGGGACACGATGTTTTACCCAGGTTTGGGCCCTCTTGATGGAGGTAAAACCCTATGTCCTGCTTGATTAATATTGATGATGTGTGTTACAAGAGTAGATCTACCACAAGATCAAGGAGGCTAATCCCTAGAAGCTAGCCTATGGTATGATTGTTGTTCGTCCTACAGACTAAAGCCATCCGGTTTATATAGACACGGAGAGGGCTAGGGTTACACAGAGTCGGTTACAATGGTAGGAGATCTACATATCCGTATCGCGAAGCTTGCCTTCCATGCCAAGGAAAGTCCCATCCGGACACGGGACGAAGTCTTCAATCTTGTATCTTCATAGTCTTGGAGTCCGACCAATGATGATAGTTCGGCTATCCGGAGACCCCCTAGTCCAAGACTCCCTCAGGGGGGTTGGGGGTTTTGGGGGGTTAATTTAGGTGTTTCATATATTGTGTTAGCTAGCTAATTAATAGGTAGAAGTGTCATCTCTTATGTCCGTGCTTGGTCGACGCTACGTACTATATGTACATAAGTGATCGAGAGAACCATTCAGTACAGAAGTTCGTCATGCATACTGAGAGAAGTGATCGATCAACCTCTCCTTCTCCGAGAGATCGGTCGAACAACAAGTTTTCGTATATCATGTATCTGACGCTTCTGGCTACATACATGTACAATATGTATAAGATCTCTTAATTACAATCCCCTAGCTATTGAAATCAATTTCCACATGGTATTCTCCGGCTTTATTGATGATGTGGTGAAGAAAGAATCCCGCCAATTCCTCTTGAATTGCTTTCATTTGATCTGGTTCTAGGAGTTCATTCCGCATTTGCCACATCTAATTTGAAGAAGGGGGTTAATTAATACATATATATGAATGAAACTCAATAGAAATGATGGTGTAATAAAATGAAATTGTGAATATTATTGCTTACGCACTTCATATTGTCTTTGAGAGTAGCCCCGCTTGTTTTTCAAATTCGCGTTGTGGATGAACTCGCACATGTAGTATCCACAGAAATCATTCCCTTCTTCCTACCACAAGCACTTTACGAGAAATAGAGGTCAATCAAACTGATAATGAAGCATTATAAATGGCATTGATGAAAGTATAGCTATAGAATCAACGGGAGATGCGCGCAACTAGCTAGCCAGTAGTACTTACTTTCGGGTATGTATATCGCAGCTCCTTCGGCAGTCCCGAAGCTTGTGCGGTGAACTGTTTCCAAACCCTGCAAGACAAAGAAAATAATAATTATTACTTGAGATATCAGGAAATGAACAAAACGTTGCCGATATGGTGCGATAATGATCAATTGAACTTACTTCCTGAGCATTTCAGTCATGTCCGCATAGGATTTGGGATCTTTCTGTCTCGAGTCTAAGACGGTTACTAGTCCACGCTCAAGCTTAATTTCCAGAAGAATATAGTGGTACCTGCGCACGCATGCATAACTCATCAATTACATTACTATAACCTCACTCGCGTAATAAGGGAAACCGAATATGCACACGACAGTAACACTCACTTGCCGTTGTAAGGAAAGAGTATGGTATCTTTGTTTTGATTTTTGATCAACGATTGTAGCACGTTGTCCTCGGCCTCTTTGATGTCCTTTTTAACTAGAAATTCATCTATGATATTTGTGTTAATGAACCCAATATCATAAATTTCTTGTTTTTTGCACTCGACGATCTTTAATCTGCATAATATATTGAGGATACTTAATTCTAAATACATGAAATGAAAGAGCCGAGCTATATATAGAGACTTAATGACACAAATAGTACTTACAGACAGTAGCAAAAGACCATTAGTTTATCGAGGGCCTTTTGATTGAAGAACGCGAAGAACTCGTCAAATGGAACAGTCAACAGATCATTTGTAACGAGGTCGTGCTCCTCTTTAATATGCAGATACAAAGCATTCGTACCCTCAGACTCTCTGCAGGTTTCCATGTACCAATTATGGAATCTTCGCATCATTGTTGTCAGAGATTTTTCATCTTTGACGAGAGGCTTCCCGTACTCGTATCTTTGTTCGTCCACCTCCAAGAAATCAGGAAGTGCATCGTTAGGCAGGTAATCTTCAAGATTGCCATAACCGGCCACCATCCCCGGAGCATTAGACACATTGAGCGGGGGGCACGATTGCTGTGCTTGTTCGCCGAGCTGGGCAATTTTTTTCCCCTTTGCTCGTTCTTTTGACCTTTTAGCACTGACAGTAGTTCTCGACCGCTGGGCTTGGAGATATGTCTGTTCAATAATGCGCTCAAAGTTGGTTCTCGGCGGAGACTTTGGTGGTTTCCTCAGGGCATCGATAGTGCGCTTTGCTTTCACCGGATCTACCTTCTCCTCCGGAGGTGGATGTCTCTTAGCTTTCACCCCTTCAAAGAACTCCTTCACGTGGGTCCGCACAATCGTATCGTTTTCCTCCTCGGACATCTCGTACGGTAACTTCTCTAGAGGCTTGAGAGATGGACCGTATTTGTATTGTCTCCCGCCTCTGGTTGTGCTGCTAGACGCCGGAGCAGACGGACCGGCTGTGGCGTCTGTCTTCTTTCGTGCTTGCTTACGAGGCGGAGGAGAAGGAGTACGACGCGCCGGAGCAGCCGGGGCGGCGGCGGGTCTCTTCCGCCCTTGCTGGCGAGGCGGAGAAGGAGGAGGCTGCTGGCTGCTCGGGAGCGCCGGCGCAGGCGGAGGAGGCGGAGTGCCGCCACGCGCCAGAGAAGGAGGCGGAGTGCCGCCACGCGTGCCCTGATCGTCACTCGCCGGAGGAGGAGGCGGTGGAGGAGGCGGAGTGCCCTGACTCGCCGGAGGAGGAGGAGGAGGCGGAGGCGTCCAGTTCAGAAGGTTGATGAGCTCCTTCCGCCATAGGCATGGAGTCTTCAGAGCACAACCCAGCCTAGTCTCCCCTTCACCGGTAGGGTGCTCAAGCGGGAGGTCCTCAAATCCCTCTGTTATTTCATCCACCATCACCTTAGCATATCCTTCTGGAATCGGCTGGCAGTGATAAGTTGTGCCGGGTCCACTAGGATAAACTTGGCCAACAGCCGCCTTGACCTTCAAATTCATCCATCGCGCCATAATGTGGCAATTTTGAGACTCCATGATACCATCCATGGGATAGCTGGCAGGAGCCGTCAAGACATGCTCCGGCTGAAGCAGCTCGGTGGAAGCCATGCTGCTTCTCTGCTGAGATGGCGGGGTAGCTTCGGGGGAAGCTTCGGCAGGTCGTTTTCTGCGATCTGCTGCTTCTCGTTGAAGGAAATATGCCCTAGAGGCAATAATAAAGTTATTATTTATTTCCTCATATCATGATAAATGTTTATTATTCATTCTAGAATTGTATTAACCGGAAACATGATACATGTGTGAATACATAGACAAACATATAGTCACTAGTATGCCTCTACTTGACTAGCTCATTAATCAAAGATGGTTATGTTTCCTAACCATAGACATGTGTTGTCATTTGATTAATGGGATCACATCATTAGGAGAATGATGTGATTGACATGACCCATTCCGTTAGCCTAGAACTTGATCATTTAGTATATTGCTATTGCTTTCTTCATGACTTATACATGTTCCTGTAACTATGAGAATTATGCAACTCCCGTTTACCGGAGGAACACTTTGGGTACTACCAAATGTCACAACGTAACTGGGTGATTATAAAGGAGTACTACAGGTGTCTCCGAAGGTACATGTTGAGTTGGCGTATTTCGAGATTAGGTTTTGTCACTCTGATTGTCGGAGAGGTATCTCTGGGCCCTCTCGGTAATGCACATCATTATAAGCCTTGCAAGCAATGTGACCAAATGAGTTGGTTACGGGATGATGCATTACGGAACGAGTAAAGAGACTTGCCAGTAACGAGATTGAACTAGATATTGGATACCGACGATCAAATCTCGGGCAAGTAACATACCGATGACAAAGGGAACAACGTATGTTGTTATGCGGTTTGACCGATAAAGATCTTCGTAGAATATGTAGGAACCAATATGGGCATCCAAGTTCCGCTATTGGTTATTGACCGAGAATAGTTCTAGGTCATGTCTACATAGTTCTCGAACCCGTAGGCTCCGCACGCTTAACGTTACGATGACATTTTTATTATGAGTTTATAAGTTTTGATGTACCGAAGTTTGTTCGGAGTCCCGGATGTGATCACGGACGTAACGAGGAGTATCGAAATGGTTGAGACATCAAGATCGATATATTGGAAGCCTATATTTGGACATCGGAATCGTTCCGGGTGAAATCGGCATTTTACCGGAGTACCGGGAGGTTACTGGAACCCCCCGGGGGGTTATTGGGCCTACATGGGCCTCGAGGGAGAAGAGTGAAGGAGGCAGGAGGGGACCGCGCGCCCCTCCCCTTCCTAGTCCGAATAGGACAAGGGAAGGGGGGCGGCACCCCCCCTTTCCTTCCCCTCTTCCTCCTCTTTCCCCCCTTCTCCTATTCCAACTAGGAAAGAAGGGATTCCTACTCCCGTTGGGAGTAGGACTCCCCCCTTGGCGCGCCCTCCTTGGCCGGCCGCCTCCTCCCCCCTGGCTCCTTTATATACGGGGGCGGGGGGCACCCCATAGACACACAAGTTGATCTACGGATCGTTCCTTAGCCGTGTGCGGTGCCCCCTCCACCATATTCCACCTCGGTCATATCGTCGCGGAGTTTAGGCGAAGCCCTGCACCGGTAGAGCATCATCATCGTCACCACGCCGTCGTGCTGACGGAACTCATCCCCGAAGCTTTGCTGGAGCGGAGCCCGGGGATCGTCATTGAGCTGAACGTGTGCTGAACTCGGAGGTGCCGTATGTTCGGTACTTGGATCGGTCGGATCGTGAAGACGTACGACTACATCAACCGCGTTATCATAACACTTCCGCTTACGGTCTGCGTGGGTACGTGGACAACACTCTCCCCTCTCATTGCTATGCCATCACCATGATCTTGCGTGTACGTAGGAATTTTTTTGAAATTACTACATTCCCCAACACTCATTCCTCTTCTCGATCGTCTAGCCCCATTACCCTTTCGTGCAGCGCCTGTAGTTGGTCCTGCTCCAGTTTCTTCCTCCTCTCGTGGGTTTTGTAACCCCCTGCGTCCGGAAAACCAACCTTCCATGGAATGGAGCCTGGCATGCCTCGTGTCCATCCAGGGTGCTCAGGATTCCCAAGGGCCATTGTGAGCTCGTCCTTCTTCCTGTTTGGAAGGAACGTCCCTCGCTGCGCTGCATCGATATAGTGTCGAAGGTTCTTGACTGGTATTTCCAGTTGCTCGTCCGTCCACTAGCACAACCCTGTTACAGGGTCCTAGGTTCCGCCAGCCCCAAAGAACCAAGTCCGGCAACGGTCTGGCCAGTACATTATCTCTGGTTCGATCCCTTCTTCAAGCAGATCATGCTCAGCCTTGGACCACTTAGGTCGGGCTTTGAGGTAGCCACCTGACCCCATGCAATGGTGAAGCTTCTTCTTCGCAGCATATTTCTTGTTTGTCTCCGACATATTCTTACTCTTTTCCGATGTCTTGTGGGCCACAAATGCGGGCCAGTGATCTTTCATCTTCTCATATTTGCCGATGAATTCTGGTGTCTTTTTTTTCGACAAACTGGTTCATCTCTTTCCTCCACCTCCTCATTAGGGTTGCCATCTTCTTAAGAGCACAAGACTTGATTAATTTCTCTTTAACTGGCTTCTCCGGATCCTCCTCTGGCGGTAGGGTGAAATTTGCCTTCAGCTCAGTCCAAAGATATTCTTTCTGCATATCATTGACATAAGACACCTCAGGGTCTTCCTCCTTAGGCTTATACCATTGCTGGATGCTGATCGGGATCTTGTCCCTAACAAGAACCCTGCACTGAGCAGAAAATGCCTTCCTTGTCCGGATGGGTTCAATCGGTTCGCCGTCGGGTGCGATTTCTATGATCTCAAACTTTTTCATCCGAGCTCAACTTTTTCTTTGGGCCTCGTCTCCTTACCGAAGTTGTGCTCGATCCGGAGGGCTAGAAATTATAAGGAAGAAAGACGAGAGTAATTAATATGTGTACATATACCAAAACAATGGAAGCATCAATTAACTAGTCAGCACGGGCTTAACTAATATATATATACCTGGCCGGGCTCGGTTCGGTCACCGGAGCAGTCAGCACGGTCTCCTTCTTGTACCTCCATTGTGTCACCGGAGCCATCATGAACATAGTCCTCTTCTTGTACCGGCATTAATGGGCCGAAGCCATCATGAACATAGCCCTCTTCTTCACCCAGTTCTTCCAGCTGACCAACGGTGTCGAGGAGAAATGATGCAACTTCATCCCTTCCATTTGCGATTATGTCCCCCAATATCGCTTCTGTTTCTTCGTCTCGGGAGGGCTCCATAGTTTCTGCAAATATTTACAACATGTCAATTATTATTCAAACATGGTATAGATGGATATATATTTATTAGTGGCAAACGTAGAACTAGCTAGCTAATCACAATAAGGAATCATGTTAGTGGCCTCGACGCTGCTTCTCTAGGGTTTGGGGTCGCCTCGACACAACAATGCTTCAAGGGTTTGGGGTGGCCTCGACGACAACGCTCTTTTAACTTGGTAAATTTGGGTGGCCTCGAGAGAGTTAATTTGTCGGGTAGGGGCACGGCAGGAGGGAGTAGGAGACCAACATCGTTTTCTCTCTAGGGTTTGGGTGTCCTCGAGAGTTTTGGTCGAGCGAGAGGGCCGAGGGGGGGTGCTGCCGTTGTATAAGTTATCATGGTTGAGAGGGGGTATATATATCGACTGCCCCTCATGTTGAAGTTATCTCGAGGGGGTTATATCGACAACGACGCGACAACGACGAGAAAGGAAAATAATTAAGGAAAAGGAAGAAAAGAGGAAGAAGGAAGAAGAAGAAGAAGAAGAAAAAAAAAGAGGAGAAGAAGAAAGGAATAGAGGAGAAGAAGAAAAAATAGAATTTTTTTTCTATTTTTTCTTCTTCTCCTCTATTCCTTTCTTCTTCTCCTCTTCTTTTTCTTCTCTTTTCATCTTCTTATTTATTTCTCCTCTTCTTCCTATCCTCTTCTTCCTCTTCTTATTTTCCTTTTTCCTCTCATTCTTTTTCTTCTTATTTCTTCCTTCTTCCTTCTTCCTCTTTTCTTCCTTTTCCTTATTTTACTTTCTCCTCTACACTAACCTAAAATGCACTAACCTAAAATCGATATCTACTAAAAACCTAAATAAAAAATTAATACATATATGAAAAAACATATATAAACAAAAAAATGCTATGAACATTATATTCATACATACATATATAGCCACATCCATTCATCATATATATAGCTACCACATACATATATACATTATATATATGAAAAAATGCAATGAACAAAAAAATACACTTATGAAAAAAAATACTATGAACATGTACACATATATATACACATACAAACACATATACACAAAAAAATGCAAAAAAATGCTATGGAAATTGCAGGGGCGGCGGGGCGGCGCGCGGCGGCC
>NC_041383.1:42339400-42347352 GCF_002162155.2 Triticum dicoccoides
GGGAGCAGGCTGTGCTCACAGGGGGCGGCGGCGACGGCTCAGGCGAGCGGCCTGACGGCATCGGTGGCGGCGGCGACGGCGAGGTGGAGCAGGGGTGTCGGGCGGCGACGGCGACGAGGAGGAGCAGGGGGTGTCGGGGGAGAAGTGGGCGATTTGGCCGGAAACTGCTAAGTGTTGCTTATATAGCAAACCCTTTAGTCCCGGTTGGTGGCACCAACCGGGACTAATGCACCCTTTAGTCCCGGTTGGTGCCACCAACCAGGACCAAAGGCCTCTTTTTCGGCAGCCCAAAGGGCGGAAACCGGCGGCCTTTGGTACCGGTTGGTGGCACCAACCGGGACTAATGCCTCCCCCTTTAGTCTCGGTTGGTGCCACCAACCGGGACCAAAGGCCCCCGTGCTTCCCGCCTCGGGGCCAAAGTTTAGTCCCACCTCGCTAGTTGAGAGGGGCGCGCAGTGGTTTATAAGCCCCACTGCCGCACCCCTCTCGAGCTCCTCTCCACCGCATGCTTTCGGGCCTACTTGCTATTGCTTTGCCTGATGGGCCTTCTGGGCCTACTGCGGGCCTGAATTCTGGCCCATAGTAGGGTTTCATGTCGTATTCAGGCCGTGGGGGCCCAGTAGGAGGCATTTTTTTGTTTTTTTGTTTTCTTTACTTATTGTTGCTATATTTATTTTTTCCAGTTTTTTTGTTTTGTTTTCTGCATTATTTTTTCTTTTGTTTTTTGCTTTATTTTTAATTGTTTTTTCTTTTAGTTTTAGGAAAATTATAAACTTTCTGTTAGTGCCATTAGTTTTCAAATTTGAAAACACTTTTTTTGTTTTTTTGTTTTCTTTCTTGCTTTATTTATTTTATTTTGTTTCTACTTACAACAATATACTTATTTTTGTTTTTTTGTTTTGTTTTCTGCATTATTTATTTTCTTTTGTTTTTCGCTTTATTTTTTAATTATTTTTGCTTTTAGTTTTAGGAAAATTATAAACTTTCTGTTAGTGCCATTAGTTTTCAAATTTGAAAACACTTTTTTTGTTTTTTTGTTTTCTTTCTTGCTTTATTTATTTTATTTTGTTTCTACTTACAACAAAATACTTATTGTTGCTATTTTTAATTATTACGAGGGCCGAACCATAAGACATTAAAGCATTTCAAATGAACTCTGAAAAAGTTGAAAGTTGGCATGGTATCATAAATTGACCGACATAGCATGTGCATGTACAAAATGGACAATTGTATCATACTCGTCAGTTACAAAGTTGGCATGGTATCATCATAATAGTTGCGGGAGAAAGTCTTCACTTTTTCTTCGCTTGTGTCATTTGCTTATTGCGCCGTAACCATGGATAATCTTCATCGTTTATCAGGATGCTGGGGTCAGCCTTGACTTTGAAGGGAGGAATTTCATGAAACTTTTCATAATCTTCAGACATGTTTGTCTTGCCCTTCACTCCCACGATGTCCCTTTTTCCTGAAAGAACTATGTGGCGCTTTGGCTCATCGTATGATGTATTCGCTTCCTTATCTTTTCTCTTTCTCGGTCTGGTAGACATGTCCTTCACATAGATAACCTGTGGCACATCATTGGCTAGGACGAACGGTTCATCAGTGTACCCAAGATTTTTCAGATCCACTGTTGTCATTCCGTACTGTGGGTCTACCTATACCCCGCCTCCTGACAGATTGACCCATTTGAACTTAAACAAAGGGACCTTAAAATCATGCCCGTAGTCAAGTTCCCATATGTCCACTATGTAACCATAATATGTGTCCTTTCCCCTCTCGGTTGTTGCATCAAAGCGGAAACCGCTGTTTTCGTTGGTGCTCTTTTGATCTTGGTCAATCGTGTAAAATGTATTCCCGTTTATCTCGTATCCTTTCCAAATCAATACAGTCAAAGATGGTCCCCTGGACAACAAGTACAGCTCATCACAAACAGTGTTGTCACCTCTGATACATGCTTCCAGCCAACTACTGAAAGTCCTGATGTGTTCACATGTAATCCAGTCGTCGCACTGCTCCGGGTGTTTGGAGCGTAGACTATTCTTGTGTTCATCGACATACGGGGTCACCAAGGTAGAGTTCTGTAGAACTGTGTAGTGTGCTTGAGACCAAGAATATCCTTCCCTGCGTATTATTGAGTCCCTTGCAAGCGTGCCTTTTTCCAGTCAGTCTCCCCTCATACCGCGATTTAGGGAGACCAATCTTCTTAAGGCCAGGAATGAAGTCAACACAAAACCCGACGACATCCTCTGTTTGATGGCCCAAGGAGATGCTTCCTTCTGGCCTAGCGTGGTTACGGACATATTTCTTTAGGACTCCCATGAACCTCTCAAAGGGGTACATATTGTGTAGAAATACGGGGCCCAGAATGACAATCTCGTCAACTAGATGAACTAGGACGTGCGTCATGATATTGAAGAAGGATGGTGGGAACACCAGCTCGAAACTGACAAGACATTGCACCACATCACTCCTTAGCCTTGGTATGATTTCTGGATCGATCACCTTCTGAGAGATTGCATTGAGGAATGCACATAGCTTCACAATGGTGTCAGGACCCCGACTCAATGCCACATCAATCTAGCATGTAACACCTCATATCACTTTGCGGCCTCACGCACGGTATTCCCACGGGTGTCGCCTTAACTTTGCCCGGGACCGTTTGCGCCTTTTGGCACATGTATATGATAGTGTCACTAGCATCCATACGGTAAGGAGCCCGGGCTGACATGGCTAGTCGTAAACCCAAAGTGGCACAAACTTACAGGGACAGGCATCCATGACCCAACATCGAATGTGTCGGTCATCAGCAAGTGAATCCGGGCTATAGCACTGGGCTAGCAGGACTCCCGTAAACCGGGCTACAGCGGGCTAACAGGACTCTGGTATTCATCGCATGACATTTCCCCAAAGGGACAGACACAGGAACGAAGAAGGACACATGCCGGTCAGCCTAAGTGTTCCGGAGCAGTAGCAAGGTACCATGGCTCAGTGGAAGCACTAGGAGACATTTCCCGGTAAGAGAGACTACTAAGGATAAACAACTAGATAGTCAGATCCCACACATACCAAGCATTTCAATCATACACACAATATGCTCGATATGTGCAAATACAACAAGGCATCACAACATGACTCTACCACACAAGTACTTTATTTAAAGGCTCAGAGAGCCAAATATAGCATACACACAAGTACGGGTCACACGACCCACATTCAAGTCATACACGCATACAAGCCAACAGCGGAAGTAACTTGTCTGAGTACAGACAACTAGTAAAATAAAAGAGGCTTGGGTAAGCCTAGCTATACTACATGGTCCTTCACAAGCTCAGGATCACCACCTGGGCCTCAGTCTACTCATCGATGTCAACATCTACGAAGAACCCGTCAGAAGGGGTTGTAGCATCTTCTGTAAAAAAGTAAATTAAAGCAACATGAGTACAAAGGTACTCAGCAAGACTTACATCAGATCCTACATACATGTGCATTATCAAGAAGGGTTGGTGGGGTTATTGCAGCAAGCCAGCTTTGACTCTTGGCTAAGCTATCCTACGAGACTCCAACTTGAAATGGTTTTGCGCACACGAGTCCACTACTCACCACTGCAATACACCACCGAGGATCCACCTCTGTTATCCTACGAAAGAGCCATCCTCGGCACTTACGCTTATCTTGAGGTTTTTAGTAGTATCCATTTACTTGTCTATGAACTGTATAGGCGACAAAGTAGTCCTTTACCGCGGACGCGGCTATTCGAATAGATGATGTTAACCCTGCATGGATGTACTTCTTCATACATGTTTCCACCACTTAGCATGTGTACACGACATGTGCTCGGCAGACTTCAAGCAAAAACCGACGTGGGTGTAGACCACGACCTACCTAAACACCTAAGTCTCTAGTCCAGGTTTATCGCCTATTCAGGTTCCATCCGCAGGGAGTCCGGCCGAGGTTTCCACATACGGCCCCGAACGATGTGTACAGGGTTCCCGAGATACCTAACGGGCATCCGGTACACCGTGCCACTTACCTACCGCATCACAGCCCACCCCGCGGGTCAGCGCTGTCCACGGCCTCCAGTAGGCTACAAACACCAGAAACTACTTGCAACTCCTGGACAGAGGACTAGGGTGAATAAGAAGTCGAGCGGGGTCATATTTCAGGGCCCAATGCATGGTAGTAGCTGAATCTTAAATCACACATACAGATCTCAGTGCTTAAGGAAGGCTTCAATGAAACAACCCACCATGTACTCCTACATGGCCTCTCATCGATACCTTTACCAAATCGTGTTCAACACATTACTCTCATACCCACATGATCATTTCACTCTAGCCCATCACCCAGATGAACCAGACCTGACACAACTCTAAGCATAGCAGGCATAGCAAGGTAGGAACAACACATACATATGGCTCAATCAACTCCTACACATGCTAGTGGGTTTCATCTAGTTACTGTGGCAATGACAGGTCATGCAGAGGAAATGGGTTCAACTACCGTAGCACACAGCAGTTTGAACTGCGTTGTCTTAATGCAGTAAAAGAGAGCAGAAGCGAGAACATGGGATTGTATCGATATGATCAAATGGTTGGTTGCTTGCCTGAAGGGTCGGTGCTCTGATATTGTTCTTCGTTGGGGTAATCACGATACTCCTCGGGGGCACAACCTGCCGCAGAGAGCACCGATACACAATCATCACCAAACAATATGCAACAATATGATGCATGCATGAGACATGGAAAAAAGGAGTGTATTGGGCTAATGCAACTAAGACCAGATAGGTTTGAACTATTTTGAACCACAGATTCAAGTTTCAAACTCATAAGTGGAACTTTTAAGTGCTTTATCTTATTTTGTACTAAATAGCAGGTTAGCTTGTTTAAACATGCATGAAACCAGTACAGATGGATAGATTGGATTTTTCTGATCATTTTTCATATATAACACTTTGCATTTCACTACAGGAATCTGCTACTTTGCCATCTGCCACGGCGGACGGCAAAGGCATGGATGGCGGACGACAAAGACCTTTGCCGTCAGCCACGCACGGCAAAAGGTGACGGCAAAGTACGGGACGGCAAAGAGGTGCGTTGCCGTCTGCTTTGGGCAGCTGACGGCAAAGGGGCCTTTGCCATCAGCAGCGGACGGCAAAGAAGACGGATGGCAATAAATGCGATGTTACTCCGTTAGGTGGTTAACGGCAGGCCTTTGGCGTCCGCTGCGGACGGCAAAGCCTTTCCCGTCAGCTGCTCATGGCAAACTGACCAAATTGGTCAGCCTCCCAGGAAGCACAATTGCCTGCCACATGGCCTCTTTGCCATCCGCTGCTGATGGCAAAGAGCCCTTTGCCGTCGATGGCAGACGGCAAAGAGCCTGCATATTGTCTCTTTTTTTTCTGTTTTTTTAATCCAACAATTTTCACAACAAATATATATGACATATATAGATATATTTCCATATCACATATCCAGCACATAAGTTTCATATCACATATCACATCAGTTTCATCCATACACATTGTTCATACATAAGCAAGTTCCATCCATACACATTGTTCATACATAAGCAAGTTCCATCCATATACATATTACAATGCAAAGTTTCGTCAAGATAGCAAGTTCTATCATAGCAAGCTAGATACAATGCAAAGTTTCATCATAGGAGAAGCAAGCACTCCATCATAGCAAGCTAGCTTCCATGAAGTGAATGAAATCTGCAAAATGGTAAATAAGAAAGTTTGAAATAGGTGACTAGAACAAGAAGAAGACTATAACAAGAAGTATATGTCATTTATGAGCTAACTTAGGTGAAATGGATCATATATGAGCTAACAAAGTTGAAATGGGTTGTTTATGAGCTAACTTAGTTGAAATGGATCATTTATGAGCTAAATTAGTTGAAATGGGTCGTTTATGAGCTAACTTAGGTGAAGTGGATCGTTTATGAGCTAACTTAGGTGAAATGGATCGTTTTTGAGCTAACTTAGGTGAAATGGATCATTTATGAGCTTTTATGAGCTAACTTAGTTGAAATGGGTCGTTTATGACCTAAGTTAGGTGAAATGGATCATTTAAGAGCTAATTTAGGTGAAATGGATCGTTTTTAGCGAACTTAGGTGAAATTTATCGTTTAGGAGCAAATCTAGGTGAAATGGGTCATTTTGGAGCTAACCTACGTGAAATGGGTCATTTTGGAGCTAACCTAGGTGAAATGAGTCATTTTGGAGCTAACCTAGGTGAAATGGGTCATTTTAAAGCTAACATAGGTAAAATGGATCATTTACGAGCTAATCTACTAAAATGGGTCATTTTAGAGCTAACTTGGATAAATTGGATCACTTGTACGCTAACTAACGTAAAATGAGTCATATTAGAGCTAACTTAGGTAAAATGGATAGTTTATGAGCTTACTAAGTTAATTATGCAATTTTTGACATAAGTAAGCTTATTAAGTCATTTTGAAGGAAAAGAAGCTAACTCTAGGTCATTATGGTAAGCATATTGGAGGAAATAAAGCTAAGTCTAAGTCTAGAGAAACTTACAGTGATCAGGGAGGTGTAGGAGCGGGCTGGCTCGTGCCGGTAGCTGGAGAAGGATCGTGCGATGCGTTTCTGGAGTTAAGCTGCACCAAAGATCATTTCCAATGTCTCGTTAGCATTATGACACTCAAATGTTAAGACTAGCAAGTAATGTCCATTCAAATTAAACTCATCGTGCTCCCAGGAGCAATCACTGGCATCAGCGGAGCGGTCTGACCGGACTTCTCGCACACAGACTGCACATTTGGTTTTCACAACAGAGTCATACTAGTTAGTAATGAGACTCAAATGTTAAGACTAGCAAGTAATCTGCAGAAGAAACTTACCACAAGGAGCTCATACATGGCCCTTGCCTACATGTCATTCTATGCCCTCTCCTCCTCCAACATCTTTGTCATCCTCTCCTCCAACTCCCGCTGCCTCTCCGCCGCCTCCGCCAGAAGTTTCTCGGTTCTATCTCTCTCACTCTGTATAGCAGCCTGCAACACCACTCACATGACCATTTGTAATCATTGATGGAAGCGCACACAATGTAATGGAGAAAGATAGCTGAGTACGTATAACTAACCTTGATGGCGAGTTGGACTGGCCATTCACGAGGCCTTATCTTAGGAGCGGAGCTCGACTGGCGCGCCTTGATCTCCAAGAGAGTGTTAGGACAACGGATAAGTCCATCTCCCATGGCTATGGAGCCATGGGACCTCCCGCCACCAGATATCATCAGCAACTCTGTATCAATGGGACCCTGGCTCGGGTTAAAGTCCTCCCCTTTCCTCGCCTTCCCCTAATCTCTATATTGCACGAGCTTGTTGTGGGCGGAGATGTTGGTGAAGTTCTTTGGATCATCGAGGTCAGACGCAGAGAATACCTTGACTTTCTTGTAAGAGCCAGTGTAGGCCATGGCATACAGGTCGTACACCTCTGGCACCTTATCCGCCTTATTGTAGCGTGCCTGAAAGAGAGAAACAAAGTAAATTAGTAATTAAAGGGATAAAGCTAGCATGATGAATGAATTGCATCACTACTAGGAAAAGGGCTATAGATGGAGTTGACACTAATGGCGCACCAGACATGTGGTGCGCCATTACTATATACTAATGGCGCACCATGTGTTGGTACGCCATTAGTGTGGTAGACACTAATGGCGTACCACGTCCACGGTGCGCCATTAGTAAATTTTTTTTAATTTTTTCAAAACTACTAATGGCGCACCGTGGGAGTGGTGCGCCATTACTAGTTGAACTAGTAATGGCGCATCACATCCACGGTTCGCCATTAGTAAATTTTTTTTTTAATTTTTTGTCAAAACTACTAATGGCGCACCGTGGGAGTGGTGCGCCATTACTAGTTGAACTAGTAATGGCGCACCATGCCACGGTGCGCCATTAGTAACTTGGCCACCACTTCCACC
>NC_041383.1:42347672-42348404 GCF_002162155.2 Triticum dicoccoides
TTTCAGTTTTAAAAAAATAAAAGAAAATGATGAAATTGTCAAAAAATAAAAGAAAATAAGTTTCCCATGTGATATGTGGTCTAGTTGTTGGGAAAATTTGCAAATATGAATTTCGACTTCATTTGCAAAATCTCTCGAGAATTTGTAAAAATGGGCATAACTTTTGCATACTAACTCGGATGAAAAAGTTTTTTAATATGAAAAATCATCTACTCGAAAAGTTACATCCGAATTTAACGGGGGGAACCCGGTTAAACATCTTCAAAATCCTCAAAAACCTAACAGAAAAAAAGATACGGGGCTTTTAAGATCTCGAGAGGCAAAAAAATTCAAAAAAATTCAAACTTACTAATGGCGCACCTGCCCATGGTGCGCCATTAGTATCTTCCCGCCTTCAAAATTCAAAATTCAAAATAGGTCAACAAAATAAAAAAAAGTTACTAATGGCGCACCTGCCCATGGTGCGCCATTAGTATCTTCCCGCCTTCAAAATTCAAAATAAGTCAAAAAAATAAAAAAAAAGATACTAATGGCGCATCTGCCCATGGTGTGCCATTAGTATCTTCCCGCCTCCTCTCCTCTCCTCCACTCCATCCCCTCCTCTCCTCTCCTCTCCTCCAGTCCATCTCCTCCTCTCCTCCACTCCATCTTCCCTACTCTCTTCCACCATACTACCCTCCTCCTCTCCGGCGACCTCCTCCTCCTCCTCTCCGGCGACCTCCTCCTCCTCTC
>NC_041383.1:42348702-42360055 GCF_002162155.2 Triticum dicoccoides
CGGTGAGCTCCTCCTCCCTCATCTCCGGTGAGCTCCTCCTCCCTCATCTATGGTGAGCTCCTCCCTCCTCTCCGGTGAGCTCCTCCTCCCTCCTCTCCGGTGAGCACCTCCTCCCTCCTCTCCTCGCATCTCCTCATGGTTTCTCCTTCCTCCTCTCTGATGCTCCGGTGAACTCCTCTTCGGCGACCTCCTCCTCCTCTCCGGCGATGTAGGCGAGCGCCTCTCCGGTCACCTCCTCCTCCTCCTCTCCGGCAAAAGAACACGGCAAAAGAAACGTACAAGATCCAAAAACGGGAACAAAATTTGAAATAATATCGTGCAAAAAAATGAGCAAAAAATGGGCAAAAAATCGCGATCCAGATCCAAATTCAAAATTCAAAAATAGCAATGGCGCACGATGGGGATTAGATGGTGCGCCACTACTATTTTCCCGCTTTCAAAATTCAAAAATACTAATGGCGCACCATGGTCTATACTAATGGCGCACCAGTGGCATGTACTAATGGCGCACCGTGGCCTACACTAATGGCGCACCAGTGGTGCGCCATTAGTATACCAGATACTAATGGCGCACTAGTGGTGCGCCATTAGTAAAAATTACTAATGGCATGCTAGTAATGGCGCACCAGTGATGCGCCATTAGTAGGCAAAACTGGTGCGCCATTAGTAGGCCTTTTCCTAGTAGTGCATGAATCATGAAGCAAACCACGTACCCAGTTCCGCCCGTACTGAAATAAGTTGGAGCTTCCTTGGTGGTGTGGCACACCTTCCATTTGGGCACGTTTGTCCTTGGCCTCATTGTGGGAGGCCCGCCATTCTTTTGAGCACCACCCATCGACCAACACCTCCCAACAATCCATCCGATCCGCACACTTTCTCTGAGGGGCCTAAGTTAGCAAATAGAAACTTCAGCGCTACGACTATGAATTACTAAATGAAGGAATTAAGTACAAGGCCTTAAGAATTACCTTCATATACTGCTCCTTACTCAAGAACTTATGGCGGCACTCCCGCTTGGACTTCTTGATACCACGGCCGGCGTAGTAGTCTCGAACAGACTGCACCCGAGCCTCATGTTGGAAATATGCCCTAGAGGCAATAATAAAAGCATTGTTATTATATTTCCTTGTCCATGATAATTGTCTTTTATTCATGCTATAGTTGTGTTATCCGGAAATCGTAATACACGTGTGAATACATAGACCATAACATGTCCCTAGTGAGCCTCTAGTTGACTAGCTCGTTGGTCAACAGATAGTCATGGTTTCCTGACTATGGACATTGGATGTCATTGACAACGGGATCACATCATTAGGAGAATGATGTGATGGACAAGACCCAATCCTAAGCATAGCACAAGATCGTGTAGTTCGTTTTGCTAGAGCTTTTTCAATGTCAAGTATCTCTTCCTTAGACCATGAGATCGTGTAACTCCCGGATACCGTAGGAGTGCTTTGGGTGTACCAAACGTCACAACGTAACTAGGTGACTATAAAGGTGCACTACAGGTATCTCCGAAAGTGTCTGTTGGGTTGACACGGATCGAGACTGGGATTTGTCACTCCGTATGACGGAGAGGTATCTCTGGGCCCACTCAGTAACGCATCATCATAATGAGCTCAAAGTGAGCAAGTGTTTGGTAACGGGATCATGCATTACGGTACGAGTAAAGTGACTTGCCGGTAACGAGACTGAACGAGGTATTGGGATACCGACAATCGAGTCTCGGGCTTGTAACGTACCGATTGACAAAGGGAATAGTATACAGGGTTGCTTGAATCCTCGACATCGTGGTTCATCCGATGACATCATCGAGGAGCATGTGGGAGCCAACATGGATATCCAGATCCCGCTGTTGGTTATTAACCGTAGAGCCGTCTCGGTCATGTCTGCGTGTCTCCCGAACCCGTAGGGTCTACACACTTAAGGTTCGGTGATGCTAGGGTTATTAGGAAGACTTGTATGTGATTACCGAATGTTGTTCGGAGTCCCGGATGAGATCCCGGACGTCACGAGGAGTTCCGGAAGGGTCCGGAGGTAAAGATTTATATATGGGAAGTCGTCATGCAGACACCGGAAAGTTTCTGGGGCATATCGGTATTGTACTGGGGCCACCGGAAGGGTTCCGGGGGTACACCGGGAGGGGCCACCCCTCCCGGGGGGGCCACATAGGCTGCGTGGGGCAGGAGCCAGCCCCTGGAGGGCTGGGAGCCCCACTTGGGCCCATGCACCTAGGGTTTAGGGGGGAACCCTAGAGGGGGCGCCCCCCTTGCTTGGGGGGAAAGTTCCCCCTTCCCTGGCCGCCGCCCCCCTCTAGATCCCATCTAGAGGGGCCGGCCCCCCTTGCCCCTTCCCCTATAAATAGAGGGGTGAGGGGAGGGCTGAACACCCAAGCCAAGGCGCAGCCCCTCCCCTCCCCAACACCTCTCCTCCTCCATACGTGCTTGGCGAAGCCCTGTCGGAGTACTGCTGCACCAACAACACCACGCCGTCGTGCTGCTGTTGGATCTGTCTTCCTCAACCTCTCCTTCCTCCTTGCTAGATCAAGACGGAGGAGACGCCGTCCGTACCGTACGTGTGTTGAACACGGAGGTGCTATCCTTTCAGCACTTGGTCATCGGTGATCTGAATCACGGCGAGTACGACGCCATCATCACCATCCCCTTGAACGCTTCCGCACTCGATCTACAAGTGGTATGTAGATCCAAACTCACTCCGTTGACTCGTTGCTTAGATGAACTCATAGAGGGATCTTGGTGAAGCCGTAGGAAAAATTTTAATTTTCTGCAACGTTCCCCAACAGTGGCATCATGAGCTAGGTCTATGCGTAGTTCTCTATTGCACGAGTAGAACACAATTTTGTTGTGGGCGTAGGTCTTGTCAACTTGCTTGCCGCTACTAGTCTAATCTTGCTTCAGCGGTATTGTGGGATGAAGCGGCCCGGACCAACCTTACACGTACGCTTACGTGAGACCGGTTCCACCGACTAACATGCACTAGTTGCATAAGGTGGCTGGCGGGTGTCTGTCTCTCCCACTTTAGTTGAAGCGGATTCGATGAAAAGGGTCCTTATGAAGGGTAAATAGAAGTTGACAAGATCACGTTGTGGTTATTCGTAGGTAAGAAAACGTTCTTGCTAGAACCCAATTGCAGCCACGTAAAAGATGCAACAACAATTAGAGGACGTCTAACTTGTTTTTGCAGCAATTGTCACGTGATGTGATATGGCCAGAAGTTGTGATGAATGATGAATGATATATTATGATGTATGAGATCATGTTCTTGTAATAGGAATCACGACTTGCATGTCGATGAGTATGACAACCGGCAGGAGCCATAGGAGATGTCTTTATTTTTTGTATGACCTGCGTGTCATTGAAGAACGCCATGTAAATTACTTTACTTTATTGCTAAACGCATTAGCCATACAAGTAGAAGTAGTCGTTGGCGTGACAACTTCATGAAGACACGATGATGGAGATCATGATGATGGAGATCATGGTGTCATGCCAGTGACGAAGATGATCATGGAGCCCCGAAGATGGAGATCGAAGGAGCTATATGATATTGGCCATATCATGTCACTATTATATAATTGCATGTGATGTTTATTATGTTGATGCATCTTGTTTACTTAGAACGACGGTAGTAAATAAGATGATCCCTTACAAAATTTCAAGAAGTGTTCTCCCCTAACTGTGCACCGTTGCTAAAGTTCGTCGTTTCGAAGCACCACGTGATGATCGGGTGTGATAGATCCTTACGTTCACATACAACGGGTGTAAGACAGTTTTACACATGCAAAACACTTAGGGTTAACTTGACGAGCCTAGCATGTGCAGACATGGCCTCGGAACACGGAGACCGAAAGGTCGAACACGAGTCGTATGGAAGAGACGATCAACATGAGAATGTGCACCGACGATGACTAGTCCGTCTCACGTGATGATCGGACACGGCCTAGTCGACTCGGATCGTGTAACACTTAGATGACTAGAGGGATGTCTAATCTTAGTGGGAGTTCATTAAAATAATTTGATTAGATGAACTTAATTATCATGAACTTAGTCCAAATTTTTTTGCATAATATGTCTTGTAGATCAAATGGCCAACGCTCATGTCAACATGAACTTCAACGCGTTCCTAGAGAAAACCAAGCTGAAAGATGATGGCAGCAACTATACGGACTGGGTCCGGAACCTGAGGATCATCCTCATAGCTGCCAGGAAACAATATGTGCTAGAAGGACCGCTAGGCGACGCTCCCGTCCCAGAGAACCAAGACATTATGAATGCTTGGCAGTCTCGTGCTGATGATTACTCCCTCGTTCAGTGCGGCATGCTTTACAGCTTAGAAGCGGGGCTCCAAAAGCATTTTGAGCAACACGGAGCATATGAGATGTTCGAGGAGCTGAAACTAGTTTTCCAAGCTCATGCCCAGGTCGAGAGATATGAAGTCTCCGACAAGTTCTATAGTTGTAAGATGGAGGAAAATAGTTCTGTCAGTGAGCACATACTCAAAATGTCTGGGTTGCACAACCGCCTGTCCCAGCTGGACATTAACCTCCCGGATGAGGCGGTCATTGACAGAATCCTTCAGTCGCTCCCACCAAGCTACAAGAGCTTTGTGATGAACTACAATATGCAGGGGATGATGAAGACCATTCCTGAAGTATTTTCAATGCTGAAGTCAGCAGAGGTTGAAATCAAGAAAGAACATCAAGTGTTGATGGTCAATAAGACCACTAAGTTCAAGAAGGGCAAGGGTAAGAAGAACTTCAAGAAGGACGGCAGAGATGTTGCCGCGCCCGGTAAGCCAGTTGCCGGGAAGAAGTCAAAGAATGGACCCAAGCCGGAGACTGAGTGCTTTTATTGCAAGGGGAAGGGTCACTGGAAGCGGAACTGCCCCAAATACTTAGTGGATAAGAAGGCCGGCAACACCAAAGGTATATTTGATATACATGTAATTGATTGTACCTTACCAGTACTCATAGTAACTCTTGGGTATTTGATACCGGTGCCGTTGCTCATATTTGTAACTCACAGCAGGAGCTGCGGAATAAGCGGAGACTGGCGAAGGACGAGGTGACGATGCGCGTCGGGAATGGTTCCAGAGTCGATGTGATCGCCGTCGGCACGCTACCTCTACATTTACCTACGGGATTAGTTTTGAACCTTAATAATTGTTATTTGGTGCCTAGTTTGAGCATGAACATTGTATCTGGATCTCGTTTGATACGAGATGGCTACTCATTTAAATCCGAGAATAATGGTTGTTCTATTTATATGAGAGATATGTTTTATGGTCATGCTCCGATGGTAAATGGTTTATTCTTAATGAATCTCGAACGTAGTGTTACACATATTCATAGCGTGAATACCAAAAGATGTAAAGTTGATAACGATAGTCCCACATACTTGTGGCACTGCCACCTTGGTCACATTGGTGTCAAGCGCATGAAGAAGCTCCATGCTGATGGACTTTTAGAGTCTCTCGATTATGAATCATTTGACACATGCGAACCATGCCTCATGGGCAAAATGACCAAGACTCCGTTCTCCGGAACAATGGAGCGAGCAACCAACTTTTTGGAAATCATACATACCGATGTGTGCGGTCCAATGAGTGTTGAGGCTCGCGGAGGATATTGTTATGTTCTCACTCTCACAGATGACTTGAGTAGATATGGGTATGTCTACTTGATGAAACACAAGTCTGAGACCTTTGAAAAGTTCAAGGAATTTCAGAATGAAGTAGAGAATCAACGTGACCGAAAGATAAAATTCTTACGATCGGATCGTGGAGGAGAATATTTAAGTCACGAATTTGGTACACACTTAAGAAAATGTGGAATCGTTTCACAACTCACGCCACCTAGAACACCTCAGCGAAACGGTGTGTCCGAACGTCGTAATCGCACTCTATTGGATATGGTGCGATCTATGATGTCTCTTACCGATTTACCGCTATCATTTTGGGGATACGCTCTGGAGACAGCTACATTCACTTTAAATAGGGCACCGTGTAAATCCGTTGAGACGACACCGTATGAATTATGGTTTGGGAAGAAACCTAAGCTGTCGTTTCTAAAAGTTTGGGGATGTGATGCTTATGTCAAGAAACTTCAACCTGAAAAGCTCGAACCCAAGTCGGAAAAATGCGTCTTCATAGGATACCCTAAAGAAACCATTGGGTATACCTTCTACTTAAGATCCGAGGGCGAGATCTTTGTTGCCAAGAACGGATCCTTTCTGGAAAAAGAGTTTCTCTCGAAAGAAGTAAGTGGGAGGAAAGTAGAACTCGATGAAGTACTACCTCTTGAATGGGAAAGTAGTGCAGCTCAGGAAAATGTTCCTGTGATGCCTACACCAACTGAAGAGGAAAATAATGATGATGATCAAGGTACTTCGGATCAAGTTGCTACTGAACTTCGTAGGTCCACAAGGACACGTTACGCACCAGAGTGGTACGGCAACCCTGTCCTGGAAATCATGTTGTTAGACAACGGTGAACCTTCGAACTATGAAGAAGCGATGGCGGGCCCAGATTCCAACAAATGGCTAGAAGCCATGAAATCCGAGATAGGATCCATGTATGAAAACAAAGTATGGACTTTGACTGACTTGCCCGATGATCGGCGAGCGATATAAAACAAATGGATCTTTAAGAAGAAGACGGACGCGGATGGTAATGTCACCATCTATAAAGCTCGACTTGTCGCTAAGGGTTATCGGCAAGTTCAAGGGATTGACTACGATGAGACTTTCTCTCCCATAGCGAAGCTTAAGTCCATCCGAATCATGTTAGCAATTGCCGCATACTATGATTATGAGATATGGCAGATGGACGTCAAAACGGCATTCCTTAACGGGCATCTTAAGGAAGAACTGTATATGATGCAACCGGAGGGTTTTGTCGATCCTAAGAATGCTAACAAAGTATGCAAGCTCCAGTGATCCATTTATGGGCTGGTGCAAGCATCTCGGAGTTGGAACATTCGCTTTGATGAAATGATCAAAGCGTTTGGGTTTATGCAGACTTATGGAGAAGCCTGCGTTTACAAGAAAGTGAGTGGGAGCTCTGTAGCATTTCTCATATTATATGTAGATGACATACTTTTGATGGGAAATGATATAGAATTCTTGGACAGCATTAAGGCCTACTTGAATAAGTGTTTTTCAATGAAGGACCTTGGAGAAGCTGCTTATATATTAGGCATCAAGATCTATAGAGATAGATCGAGACGCCTCATAGGTCTTTCACAAAGCACATACCTTGATAAGATTTTGAAGAAGTTCAAAATGGATCAGTCCAAGAAGGGGTTCTTGCCTGTATTGCAAGGTGTGAGATTGAGCTCGGCTCAATGCCCGACCACGGCAAAAGATAAAGAAGAGATGAGCGCCATCCCCTATGCCTCAGCCATAGGATCTATTATGTATGCCATGCTGTGTACCAGACCTGATGTAAACCTTGCCGTAAGTTTGGTAGGAAGGTACCAAAGTAATCCCGGCAAGGAACACTGGACAGCGGTCAAGAATATCCTAAAGTACCTGAAAAGGACGAAGGACATGTTTCTCGTTTATGGAGGTGACGAAGAGCTCGTCGTAAAGGGTTACATCGACGCTAGCTTCGACACAGATCTGGATGACTCTAAGTCACAAACCAGATACGTGTATATGTTGAATGGAGGAGCAGTAAGCTGGTGCAGCTGCAAGCAGAGCGTCGTGGCGGGATCTACATGTGAAGCGGAGTACATGGCAGCCTCGGAGGCAGCGCATGAAGCAATTTGGGTGAAGGAGTTCATCACCGACCTAGGATTCATACCCAATGCATCGGGGCCGATCAAACTCTTCTGTGACAACATTGGAGCTATTGCCCTTGCCAAGGAGCCCAGGTTTCACAAGAAGACCAGGCACATCAAGCGTCGTTTCAACTCCATCCGTGAAAATGTTCAAGATGGAGACATAGATATTTGCAAAGTACATACAGATCTGAATGTCGCAGATCCGTTGACTAAACCTCTCTCGCTAGCAAAACATGATCAACACCAGAACTCTATGGGTGTTCGATGCATCACAATGTAACTAGATTATTGACTCTAGTGCAAGTGGGAGACTGTTGGAAATATGCCCTAGAGGCAATAATAAAAGCATTATTATTATATTTCCTTGTCCATGATAATTGTCTTTTATTCATGCTATAATTGTGTTATCCGGAAATCATAATACACGTGTGAATACATAGACCATAACATGTCCCTAGTGAGCCTCTAGTTGACTAGCTCGTTGGTCAACAGATAGTCATGGTTTCCTGACTATGGACATTGGATGTCATTGACAACGGGATCACATCATTAGGAGAATGATGTGATGGACAAGACCCAATCCTAAGGATAGCATAAGATCGTGTAGTTCGTTTTGCTAGAGCTTTTTCAATGTCAAGTATCTCTTCCTTAGACCATGAGATCGTGTAACTCCCGGATACCATAGGAGTGCTTTGGGTGTACCAAACGTCACAACGTAACTGGGTGACTATAAAGGTGCACTACAGGTATATCCGAAAGTGTCTATTGGGTTGACACGGATCGAGACTGGGATTTGTCACTCCGTATGACGGAGAGGTATCTCTGGGCCCACTCGGTAATGCATCATCATAATGAGCTCAAAGTGACCAAGTGTTTGGTCACGGGATCATGCATTACGGTACGAGTAAAGTGACTTGCTGGTAACAAGACTGAACGAGGTATTGGGATACCGACGATCGAGTCTCGGGCTTGTAACGTACCGATTGACAAAGGGAATAGTATACGGGGTTGCTTGAATCCTCAACATCATGGTTCATCCGATGACATCATCGAGGAGCATGTGGGAGCCAACATGGGTATCCAGATCCCGCTGTTGGTTATTGACCGGAGAGCCGTCTCGGTCATGTCTGTGTGTCTCCCGAACCCGTAGGGTCTACACACTTAAGGTTCGGTGACGCTAGGGTTATTAGGAAGACTTGTATGTGATTACCGAATGTTGTTCGGAGTCCCGGATGAGATCCCAGACGTCATGAGGAGTTCCGGAAGGGTCCGGAGGTAAAGATTTATATATGGGAAGTCGTCATGCGGACACCGGAAAGTTTCGGGGGCATATCGGTATTGTACCGGGGCCACCGGAAGGGTTCCGGGGGTACACCGGGAGGGGCCACCCCTCCCGGGGGGCCACATGGGCTGCGTGGGGCAGGAGCCAGCCCCTGGAGTGCTGGGCGCCCCCCCCTTGGGCCCATGCGCCTAGGGTTTGGGGGAGAACCCTAGAGGGGGCGCCCCCCTTGCTTGGGGGGCAAGTTCCCCCTTCCCTGGCCGCCGCCCCCCTCTAGATCCCATCTAGAGGGGCCGGCCCCCCTTGCCCCTTCCCCTATAAATAGAGGGGTGAGGGGAGGGCTGAACACCCAAGCCAAGGCGCAGCCCCTCCCCTCCCCAACACCTCTCCTCCTCCATACGTGCTTGGCGAAGCCCTGTCGGAGTACTGCTGCACCAACAACACCACGCCGTCGTGCTGCCGTTAGAGCTGTCTTCCTCAACCTCTCCTTCCTCCTTGCTGGATCAAGATGGAGGAGACGCCGTCCGTACCGTACGTGTGTTGAACACGGAGGTGATGCCCGTTCAGCACTTGGTCATCGGTGATCTAAATCACGGCGAGTATGACTCGATCATCACCATCCCCTTGAACGCTTCCGCACTCGATCTACAAGTGGTATGTAGATGCAAACTCACTCCCTTGACTCGTTGCTTAGATGAACTCATAGATGGATCTTGGTGAAACCGTAGGAAAAATTTTAATTTTCTGCAACGTTCCCCAACACCTCATGCCGTAAGTTCTGAAGTAGGCGCTTGCACTCCTTGTGGATAACATCTGCTGCCTCCTCCTCGTATCCCTCCTCACACCTGTAGAATGTCTGCAATCAAATGAGACAATATTGATTAGTACAATTAATAACTAGCTAGTTGAAGATTTTTAATTGTGTAAAGGAGAAATTACCCAGAACTTTCTGATCACCATGTCTGCCCTCGTCTTGCACAAGACACCGTCGATAATCTCACCCGGCGGGGCCGGGGCAGCCAAGTAATGCTCCCAACTCAATCCAACCTCTGGAAGCCGACCCTCACCAGGCAACGTGACAAACCCCGGAAAGTTTTGCCGAATCAAAACTCCAAGGACGGAGTTGGGCCGGCGGACACTTTCATGGTGGTCCCAACCCCTGCAGCATGACAAGGCCAACGCATTAGTCATTTGAAGAAACGTGAATGCAGAAGGTACAAAAAGATTAAATGCACTTACCTCTCCCCATCAGCGAAAATCAACCACCTCTGCTCGCGGGTCGCCGGCACGGATGTCCGTGTAGCACCACGCTGGTAGACGTTGCCCCCCTCCTCCTCAAAATCAGTCGGCTCCCCGCCATCATCAGCATGGCCACTCGGCTCCCCGCCATCATCAGCATGGCCACTCGGCTCCCCGCCATCATCAGGCTGACCCGACCAAGTACCCCATCCAGACGTGTGCTCCTCCGGGGTCTCGTGGGCCCAACTCTCGTGGGCCGAAGGCCCGTCGACCCTATGCTCGTGGGCCAAAGACCCGTGGACCGGAGGCTCGTGGACCGGAGTCCGTGTAGCCTCCTCCTCAGACGAGTCCACCCTAGCAGTCACGTGCTCGGGTGAAACAGCTGGGGGCGGCGACGAGGAAGGCGCCGTAAGAGTCACCCTACCTCCTCTCCTGCGACCACATGCTCCACCTCGGCCCTTCTTCTTACCTCGTCCCCTGCTGGGCACCGCGGTCGACGAAGAAGGGCCCGACGGTGTCGCCATACTGTCCAGCAATGCTCGGCGGAGAGGTGCGTGTGGAATGGAAGACCTCACACTACGCGCCGACGAAGAAGGGGCCTCGGCGCGCTCCCGACCAGCGCCCACCATCTTTCAACACCTGCCATGACAAAGAATAAACGAAATTAGTACAACATGAAAAAAAGTACCGACATGAATAATAATATGTATATCACTTAAGTGTATCATCATCAAGTACAACATAAACAACTGGACATTTAAAACTACCCGATCAACACAATTATATATGATGTTTTTCATAACAAAATCGAAAAATATATGACCTAACTTATAATTCACAAATAGATGACCCCGTCGGCCTCTGGAAGGCCAAAGAACACCTTTTCGGGAGGTGTCGGGTGTCGGGGTGTCGTGTCGGTGTCGGGGTGCCGTGTCGGGGTCAGGGTCTCGGGGTCGGGGTGTCGGGTCGGGGTGCCGGGTCGGGGTCGGGGTGTCGGGTTAGGCTCGGGGTCAGGGTGTCGGGTCAGGCTC
>NC_041383.1:42361638-42379161 GCF_002162155.2 Triticum dicoccoides
GCCGAGATGGCAGGGCGGCGGGGGAGACGGGGCGGGGAGCCAGTGGGGCGACGGGGCGGGGGGCCGGTGGGGCGGCGGGGCGGTGGGGCGACCGGGCGGCGACGAGTGCTGGGGGCGGCGGCGCGTGTGGGAGCAGGAGAGAAACAGAGAGTGAGGGCAGGGTGGGGCATGCCGTTAGATATGTTGAATGTTTGCCGTCCGCCCTCTTTGTCGTCCGCTTTTTTGCTCTTTGTCGTCTGCTAGCAGACGGCAAAGAGGGGGGACGTTAAGTATTTTTTAAACAGCTCCTCGGTGGGCCCCCCTCCCTCTTTGCCGTCTGCTAGCGGACGACAAAGATTCTTTGCCGTCAGCTAGCGGACGGCAAAGAACAGGCTGATGGCAAAGGCTTTCTTTGCCATCAGCCAGTTCTTTGTTGTCTGCTTTCGGGTAGCTGATGGCAAAGAGCTTCTTTGCCGTCTGCTAGCTGACGGCAAAGAGCTGGCAGATGGCAAAGTAGCTGATTCCAGTAGTGTTTGGAGCTACAGATTAATTTCTATGATTTTTTTAAGCTTGTGGTAATTTCTGGAATTTCCTGTGTAATAATAATTCCAGTAAATAACTTACTGCGTCAGCATTACGTCAGGATGACGTCAGTGGTCAACAGAGCTGGTTCAGGTCAAACTGACTAGTGGGTCCCGCATGTCAGTAGTTATTTAAACTAACTAAATTTAGTTAATGCTCATCTAAGTTAATTAGCAGAACGGGCCCCACTTGTCATAGACTCTGGGGGAGTCAACCTGGGCCCACCCAGTCAAGTCAACGGGGTCAAACCCGCCGGCGTTTAGCCGCCGGCGAGGCCAGACGCGGCGGAGAGAGTGCATTAGTGCGTTCCGGCGACCAACTGAACGGCGGAGGGCGTCTACCGTAGCTGGGAGCAAGCCGCAGCTCTTGGTGGTGGTGGTTCAGCTCGGGGTGGCCAGAAACTTCGCCGGCGACGACCTTGGCGGTCGCCGGAGTTCGGGTGAGGATGAACCCGAGGCTATGAGACACGGCGAGGCTCGTGGTGAGGTGCGTTGGGCTCCTGGGGATGACGTGGGTGTGTTGGACACGGTGGTGTGGCCGGTGGTTGGCCGGAGACACGTCGGCGACGAGCTCGGCGGCGGCGCGTGCGGTGAAGCTTCGTGTGCTTGCTGTGGTGCGTGAGAGCGAGAAAGGGAAGGGGGAGAAGGAAGTTGGGCTCACGGCGGTCTCGAGGAAGCAGACGGCGCGGTTGGGGACAAGCTGGTGCGGCGGCGACGGCATAAGGGATATCCGGCGATACTGGAGTCGGACGAGGTTGGTGCAGAAGCCTCGAGGCAAGCGAGCGCTCGGGGCTCGGCTAGCTCGAAGTAGAGGAGGGCGGCGGAGCTCCTAGACACGGGGCGCGGCGCAGGGACGATGGAGAGCACGAGCTGCACGGTGGCGCGGGCGCGACAGCGTCGGCCATTGAACGGGAGAGCGAGGGAGAGAGGCAGGGGCGAATGGATGTGTGCACGGGGTTCGGAGCACGACGTGGAGGTCATCCAGGCCAGCAGGGCGGGCGAAGGAAGGAAGCAGGGCGGCGGGCAGCTGCGTGGCGCGCACTGGAGTCGCCGTCGAGCACCTGCCTGCCTGCCTGGCCAAGCCAAGCAGCTCGCTGGAGCGGTTGCTGGGCTGGGCCGGCTAGGTGGGCTGGCTGGCGGGCTGCCAGGTTAGTTCCCTCTCTCTCTTTTTATTTCTGTTTTCTTTTTTTTGTGACTTTGTGGACTTTCTAAAAATGCCTAAGCAACTCCAAAAATCCCCAAACTGCTCATGCCCACTGTTTATAATATAAACAACATGGAACATTTTAGTTTAGGATTATTTGGACATGTAAAATATTTTATAAATTTTAAATGTCCAAATTCAAATACTTATGATTTAATTCAAAGACCTTAGGATGACCTAGAAAACTGTGCACCACTTTTGGCAGATGTTCTAAACCAAAACAAAAATGATGGACATTTTAGAAGGGCATTTCAGGTTCATTGAAAAATATTTTTAGTAAACCCTAGTTGGATTCAGAGGGGGCTGGGGGTTCTGTCATCCCCATTTGAAGTTTCTGTTGAATGGAATAGACATGATTCAACACTCTAATGCATGAACTAGCTAGGGTGTGACAACTCACCCCCACTCAAAAGAATCTCGTCCAGAGATTTAGGTTCCTCTGGGAAGAAGGCGGGATACTCAAGCCGAAGATGATCTTCCCTTTCCCAAGTTGCTTCCTTATCAGAATGGTGCGACCATTGAACCTTGAGAAACTTGATATTATGACGTCGAGTGGTACGCTCGGCTTGATCGACGATACGAACGGGGTACTCTCGATACGTGAGATTATCTTGAAGATCAAGCGTTTCGTGGTCCACTCCACGGATAGGATCCGAGAAGCAACGCCTGAGTTGGGAAACGTGAAAGACATCATGAACTCTGGAGAGATGCGGAGGTAGTTCCAATTTGTAGGCAACTTCTCCTTGTTTGGCGAGAATGCGAAAAGGTCCAATGTAGAGAGGAGCCAATTTGCCTTTGATACCGAAACGATGGGTTCCCTTCAAAGGAGTAACCCGAAGGTAAGCCTTCTCGTCAACCTCAAAAGTCATAGCCTTGTGTTTTCGGTCATATTGACTCTTTTGACGAGATTGGGCTGTTTTCAACTTTTCACGAACGATGCGAACTTGCTCTTCTGCTTCCTGGATCATATCCGGGCCAAAGAATTGTCTTTCCCCGGTTTCTGACCAGTTAAGAGGCGTTCGACACCTTCGTCCATAGAGAACTTCAAAAGGGGCTTTACCCTTGATAACTGTTGTTATAAGAAAATTCGGCAAATGGAAGGCATTTCTCCCAATCCATTCCGAATGAGATAACAGAAGCTCGAAGCATGTCTTCTAGAATCTGGTTGACGCGTTCTACTTGACCACTTGATTGAGGGTGAAAGGCAGTGCTAAAGGAAAGGCGGGTTCCCATAGCATTTTGGAAACTTTCCCAAAATCGAGAGGTGAAGAGACTTCCTCGATTTCAGTTAATTTCCAGTGGAACACCATGGAGGGACACTATTCGGGAGATATACAAGTCTGCTAGCTGACTAGCGTTTATACTCTCGCAAACAGGCAAGAAATGGGCCACTTTGGAAAGACGATCGACAATGACGAAGATAGCGGTATTCCCTCTCTTGGTCCTGGGAAAACCGGTGATGAAATCCATACCAATTTTATCCCATTTCCATTCAGGAATAGCTAAGGGTTGAAGGGTGCCAGCAGGCCGTTGATGCTCCGCTTTTACACGACGACAGACGTCACAATTAGCAACAAACTAAGCAATGTCTCTCTTCATCCTAGTCCACGAGAACCTCTGGCGTAGGTCCTGATACATCTTAGTGCTACCGGGATGAATGGTGAGAGGAGATTCATGAGCTTCCTTAAGGATCAACTGCCATAAATGTTGGTTTTTGGGAACCACTAGACGGTTCTCAAAGTACACAACACCATGATCATTTGTAGAGAAACATTTAGCATCTCCGCTAGCAATGTTCTCCTTGATCCTAGATATTCCTTTATCTCATTTTTGGGCAGCGATGATTTGATCCGTAAGAGTAGGTTTCGCCACCAAGGTGGAAAGGAATCCTTGAGGAATGATGTGAAGTTTAAGCTTCCGAAATTCCTCATGGAGAAGCGGTTGACTTTGTTGTAACATCAGATTGTTACAATAAGATTTACGACTTAGTGCATCAGCCATGACATTCGCTTTTCCTGGGGTGTAAGTTATCCCTAAGTCGAAATCTGTGATCAACTCGACCCAACGTCTTTGCCTGAGATTCAAATCCGGTTGGGTGAATATGTACTTCAGACTTTGGTGATCAGTGAAGATTTCACAACGATTACCGAGGAGGTAATGTCGCCAGGTTTTGAGTGCATGCACTACAGCTGCAAGCTCTAGATCATGAGTAGGGTAGTTTTCCTCATGTGGGTGTAATTGTCGTGAAGCATAAGCAATTATGTGACGATCTTGCATGAGAATGCAACCTAGTCCTTGTCGCGAAGCATCGCAATAGATAACAAAGTCCTTGGAGAAGTCTGGTGGTACCAATACGGGAGCAGATGTCAGGCATCTTTTTAGTTCCTGAAAACTGTGCTCACATTGTGGAGTCCACTCGAAGCATTTATCTTTCTTGAAGGGTTCAGTTAGAGGTTTAGCAACTTTGGAGAAATTCTCGACAAAGCGACGACAATAGCTCGCTAAGCCAAGGAAACTCTGAACTTGCTTAATCGATTCAGGTGGAGTCCAATTAAGGACGGCTTGAACTCGCTTGGGATTGACAGCAATACCTTTACCAGAGATTACATGTCCTAGATAGGTCACTTCTGGCAACCAAAATTCGCATTTATAGAACTTGGCATAAAGGTGATGCTCTCGAAGTTTCATCAACACTAGTCTTAGATGCTCGGCATGTTCTTCCTCATTCTTGGAGTAGATGAGTATATCATCGAGGTAAACCACGACGAATTTATCCAAATACTCCATGAAGATTGAGTTCATTAACCGAGAGAAAGTGGCTGGAGCGTTAGTTAAACCGAAGGACATGACGGTGTACTCGTATTAGCCATAACGAGTAACAAAGGCCGTTTTGGGAATGTCCCCATTCCTGATTTTGATTTGATGGTAGCCCAACCTCAAATCCATCTTAGAGAAGACTGAGGATCCAGCGAGCCGATCATATAGGTCGTTGATCCTGGGGAGCGGATACTTGTTCTTTATTGTGACCAGGTTGACTGGTCGATAATCTACAACCATCCGGTCCGTACCATCCTTCTTCTTGACGAAGAGGACGGGGCAAGCCCATGGAGATGAACTAGGATGTATGAAACACTTTTTCAAGGACTCATCGAGTTTTTTCTTAAGCTCGGCTAGTTCTAGTGGTGCCATCTTATAGGGTCTTCTAGAAATTAGGACAGTTCCTGGAATGAGATCTATCATGAACTCGACATCTCTGTCAGGTGGAACACCTGGAAATTCTTGTGGAAAGATATCCGGAAAGTCACGGACTACTGGAACGTCTTCGAGGTCTGGCAAAGGACTGACATTAAGGGAATATAGTTGCCGCTTGGCTACTCGGGTCCAGACATTGACTATCTTTCCCGAAGGATGTGTGAGTTGAACGGTCCTAGAGAAACAATCAATCTTGGCATGATGGGGTGACATCCAGTCCATACCCAAGATGATATTAATATCCGAAGACTTGAGAGCTATCAATGTTGCAAGGAAAACAAGTCTGTCGACTTGAATTTCATTCCCATGGCTTACTCTAGAAGTTTGCCATTTGGATCTCGGGGTTTGAAATTTCCATAGTGGAAGGCATGTCACAGAATGCGGTGTTATGCAAACGAGCATAATTTTCGGATATGAATGAATGAGATGCTCCAGTATCGAAAAGAACAGATGCCGAGTGTCAGTTAACAAGGAGCGTACCGAGAACGACGTTGGGATCCTCCTGAGCCTCTTCATCAGAGATACAGTTGACATGGCCACGTGCAGCGGTGGCCGGCTTGGCGTAGAACACTTTCCCTGTCGGCTTGCCACGGCCAACAACTTTTCCAGACTGGTTGGGGTTGGTCTGGGGACACTCGCGCAAGTAGTGGCCCGATTCCCCACACTTGAAGCACGTCACTGAGCTGGTGCATGGAGGAGCATTGTTGGTTGGCCCACCATAGGGCTTAGCTGGTGCATACTGTTGAGCTGGGTGAGGCGTCTGATAGGATGGCCTCGGTGTGAACCTGGGTGGCAGGGCAGTGTTAGGCACCCACACCCGGCGCTTCTGTGGTCCAGAACCGAATGAGGAAAACATGTCACGGCCATGCTTGTGTGTTGCTTCGTAATCAGTCTGACCAGACTCAGCACTGATGGCCTTGTTAACAAGCTTCTGAAAAGATGTGCACTCATGCAGGCGGAGGTCACGATGAAGCTCAGGGCTAAGTCCCTTGCGGAACCTTGCCTGCTTCTTGGCATCGGTAGAAACTTCCTCAGTTGCATAACGTGCTAGGCTACCGAACTCCCTGCTGTAAGCATCCACAGAGAGTCTACCTTGAGTGAAACTGCAGAACTCCTATCGTTTACGGTCCATGAGACCCTCCGGAATGTGATGTTCACGGAAAGCTTCACTAAATTCAGCCCAAGTAGTGACCTGGCCCGCTGGGCGCATAGCTTCATAGTTCTCCCACCAGAGACTGGCGGGGCCTTCGAGATGATATGCAGCAAATATGACCTTATCAGCCTCAGCAACGAGTGCAGAGCGTAGCTTGTGAGTAATACTGCGAAGCCAGTCATTGGCGTCGAGAGGCTCGACAGAGTGGTGGAAGGTGGGTGGATGTAACTTGATGAAGTCGCTAAGTGACACCAAGTTATTCCTTTGATGGTGTGTTGCGTTCTGTTCGATGCGCTCCAACAAATGGTTGGTCTCCCACTTGTTTCTCTCGGCTTCCAGCATAACCTCGGCTAGAGAAGGAGGGGGAGGCAGGTTTATTTCCCCAACTCTGCTGCCTTCGGCTTGCTCTGGGGGAGCAGGGTTGTTGCGGGTGTTGACCATCCTAGGAAAACAAGACAATGGTTTTTTCCAGGATGATAAGATTCTGACATAGAAATGTAGAATGTAATGGATAACTTGGAATGTAAGATGATCATCCGTATGACATGGTAGATACAGGAACTGCTTCTCTTATTCCATCATCATACACACCATACAAGGTTTAGTACAAAACCAAACAAAGTACTACTACGGTGAAAGGAAGATTACATCTCATCGGAGGCATTCCAAGCTCCTATACATTATTTTTCTACACCTCCGGAAAGTGGTACACACTAAGTCATATCCCACGAGTCACGCAGGACGGTGGACGATATAACTATTACATTACTAGAGATACTACTACTAACTCAGACAGCTCCGTAGTATTCCTCATAGAAGTCACCACCATAGCCTGGAAGCTCAACGTGACCATCCGGAAATAGACGGTCCTGAGGAGCTTGTGGACCATAGGGGCTAGGATGAGGTCTTGGACCAACAAACGGTGGCCTGCGGGGACCACAGGGTGGGGTGATGCCTCCCACATCACGCCAATCCACCATGTCTGGCAGAGCAGATCTCACAGGGTACAGATCCCTCATATCCATATACCCAGCTTGCACAGCCAGTGCAAACCGAGTCAAAGTGGCCCAATGATCAGCACGAGTGTTGAAAAGCTCCAGTCTCAAGGCCCGATTTTCACGGTCCTTGTCCTCAAGCAACTGTGCGGTGGTGCGGATTAGTGAGTCCTCCTGAGTGGAGTCAGCATAGATAGTCTGGAGATACCCTTGTGCTCCCGGGAGTGAAGCTGGCATATATCGAAAGTCGGTGTTCCGAAGCAGGCCAGTCCTGACTCGCATGATGGTCATCATAGAGTAGGCAGCATCCTGCACAGCCATCTCAATAGTAACCCCGAGTCCATAGGAATAGTGGAGGGGCTCGGTAGATCCAGGATAAGAGGGAAATATCATGACAGTGCAGAGATATTGGCTTTGATTAAAGTCTCGGAATTGCTCTTCGACGGTGTATTCGGGATACCAACGGTAACCCGTCTCGATCATTACCCGGACTAACATAGCCGTATGACCGGGTACATCTAGGCATCAAGTCAGGCGAACCACTTGATTCTGAGGACGGGAAGCCATCTGGAACATGATATAATACAAAGGCATTAGAATTTCTAGCAGAATTTGGATAGCATAACGGCTGTAAATGCTCAAAAAGGATTTTGAGACATTTTGCAAAGAATTGCATAGACGCTCAACAACATCATATCAAGGTTCTGGGTCCATCTTAGCACATAATGGGGTAGTAGAACTGAACTAGGCTTGTAACCATCAAACCTATAAGGTACTACTGATTAGTAACACGTGAACCTAATAGAGAGAAAAGATCCTAATTCCTTAACCCCCGGTGGAAGAATAGACTGACTCAGATCAGAATGCCATGAGGTAAAGGAGTAAAAAGAACCTTACGTTCCATCCCACAATCAATTCCCCTACATATAACTAAAGCATTTCTAGACTCAACATCGACCAGTTTGGCTTGGAGAACCTACAGGCAGTCCGGCTCTGATGCCAACACTGTCAGGACCCCGACTCAATGCCACATCGATCTAGCATGTAACACCTCATATCACTTTGCGGCCTCACGCACGGTATTCCCACGGGTGTCGCCTTGCCTTTGCCCGGGACCGTTTGCGCCTTTTGGCACACGTATATGATAGTGTCACTAGCATCCATATGCTAAGGAGCCCGGGCTGACATGGCTAGTCGTAAACCCAAAGTGGCACAGACTTACAGGGACAGGCATCCATGACCCAGCATCGAACGTGTCGGTCATCAGCAAGTGAATCCGGGCTGTAGCACTGGGCTAGCAGGACTCCGGTGAACCGGGCTGCAGCGGGCTAACAGGACTCCGGTATTCATCGCGTGACATTTCCCCGAAGGGACAGACACAGGAACGAAGAAGGACACATGCCGGTCAGCCTAAGTGTTCCGGAGCAGTAGCAAGCTACCATGGCTCAGTGGAAGCACTAGGAGACATTTCCTGGTAAGAGAGACTACTAAGGATAAACAACTAGATAGTCAGATCCCACACATACCAAGCATTTCAATCATACACACAATATGCTCGATATGTGGAAATACAACAAGGCATCAAAACATGACTCTACCACACAAGTACTTTATTTAAAGGCTCAGAGAGCCAAATATAGCATACACACAAGTACGGGTCACACTACCCACATTCAAGTCATACAAGCATACAAGCCAACAACGGAAGTAACTTGTCTGAGTACAGACAACTAGTAAAATAAAAGAGGCTTGGGTAAGCCTAGCTATACTACATCGTCCTTCACAAGCTCAGGATCACCACCTGGGCCTCAGTCTACTCATCGATGTCAACGTCTATGAAGAACCCGTCAGAAGGGGTTGTAGCATCTTCTGTAAAAAAGTAAATTAAAGCAACATGAGTACAAAGGTACTCAGCAAGACTTACATCAGATCCTACATACATGAACATTATCAAGAAGGGTTGGTGGGGTTATTGCAGCAAGCCAGCTTTGACTCTTGGCTAAGCTATCCTATGAGACTCCAACTTGAAATGGTTTTGCGCACACGAGTCCACTACTCACCACTACAATACACCACCGAGGATCCACCTCTGTCTTCCTACGGAAGAGCCATCCTCGGCACTCACGCTTATCTTGAGGTTTTTAGTAGTATCCATTTACTTGTCTATGAACTGTATAGGCAACCAAGTAGTCCTTTACCGCGGACGCGGCTATTCGAATAGATGATGTTAATTCTGTAGGGGTGTACTTCTTCATACATGTTTCCATCACTTAGCGTCTGCACACGACATGTGCTCGGCAGACTTCAAGAGAAAACCGACGTGGGTGTAGACCACGACCTACCTAAACACCTAAGTCTCTAGTCAAGGTTTATCGCCTATTCAGGTTCCATCCGTAGTGAGTCCGGACGAGGTTTCCACATACGGCCCCGAACGATGTGTACAGGGTTCCCGAGATACCTAACGGGCATCCGGTACACCATGCCACGTACCTACCGCATCACAGCCCACCCCGCGGGTCAGCGCTGTCCACGGCCTCTAGTAGGCTACAAATACCAGAAACTACTTGCAACTCCTGGACAGAGGACTAGGGTGAATAAGAAGTCGATCGGGGTCATATTTCAGGGCCCAATGCATGGTAGTAGCTGAATCTTAAATCACACATACAGATCTCAGTGCTTAAGGACGGCTTTAGTGAAACAACCCACCATGTACTCCTACATGGCCTCTCATCGATACCTTTACCAAATCGTGTTCAACACATTACTCTCATACCCACATGATCATTTCACTCTAGCCCATCACCCAGATGAACCAGACCTGACACGACTCTAAGCATAGCAGGCATAGCAAGGTAGGAACAACACATACATATGGCTCAATCAAGTCCTACACATGCTAGTGGGTTTCATCTAGTTACTGTGGCAATGACAGGTCATGTAGAGGAAATGGGTTCAACTACCGTAGCACACAACAGATTGAATCGCGTTGTCTTAATGCAGTAAAAGAGAGCAGAAGCGAGAACGTGGGATTGTATCGATATGATCAAATGGTTGGTTGCTTGCCTGAAGGGTCAGTGCTCTGATATTGTTCTTCGTTGGGGTAATCACGGTACTCCTCGGGGGAAGAACCTGCCGCAGAGAGCACCGATACACAATCATCACCAAACAATATGCAACAATATGATGCATGCATGAGACATGGAAAAAATGAGTGTATTGGGCTAATGCAACTAAGACCAGATGGGTTTGAACTATTTTGAACCACATATTCAAGTTTCAAACTCATATGTGGCCCTTTTAAGTGCTTTATCTTATTCTGCACTAAACAGCAGGTTAGCTTGTTTAAACATGCATGAAACCAGTACAGATGGATAGATTGGATTTTTCTGATCATTTTTCATATATAACACTTTGCATTTGGAGCTACAGATTAATTTCTATGGTCTTTTAAGCTTGCGGTATTTTCTGGAATTTCCTGTGTAATAATAATTCTAGTAAATAACTTACTGCGTCAGCATTCCACTCAGGATGACGTCAGTGGTCAACGGAGTTGGTCCAGGTCAAACTGACCAGTGGGTCCCGCCTATCAGTAGTTATTTAAACTAACTAAATTTAGTTAGTGCTAATCTAAGTTAATTAGCAGAACGGGCCCCACTTGTCATAGACTCAGGGGGAGTCAACCTGGGCCCACCCAGTCAAGTCAACGGGGTCAAACCCGCTAGCGTTTAGACGCCGACGAGGCCAGACGCGGCGGAGAGAGTGCATTAGTGCGTTCCGGTGACCAAATGAACGGCGGAGGGCGTCTACGCGTAGCTGGGAGCAAGCCGCAGCTCTTGGTGGTGGTGGTTGAGCTCGGGGTGGCCGGAAACGTCGCCGGAGTTCGGGTGAGGATGAACCTGAGGCTACGGGACACGGCGCGGCTCGTGGTGAGGTGCGTTGGGCTCCTGGGGATGCCGTGAGTGTGTTGGACACGGTGGTGTGGCCGGTGGTTGGCCGGAGACACGTCGGTGACGAGCTCAGCGGCGGCGCATGCGGTGAAGCTTCGTGTGCTCGCTATGGTGCGCGAGAGCGAGAAAGGGCAGGGGGATAAGGTAGCTGGGCTCACGGCGGTCTCGAGGAAGCAGACGGCACGGTCGGGGACGAGCTGGTGCGGCGGCAACGGCGAAAGGGATCTCCGGCGATGGTGGAGTCGGACGAGGTTGGTGCAGAGGCCTCGAGGCAAGCGAGCGCTCGGGGCTCGGCTAGCTCGAAGTAGAGGAGGGCGGTGGAGCTCCTAGACACAGTGGCGCGGCGCAGGGATGATGGAGAGCACGAGCTTCACGGTGGTGCGGGCGCGGCAGTGTCGCTCATGGAATGGGAGAGCGAGGGAGAGAGGCAGGGGCAAACGGATGTGTCCACGGGGTTCGGGGCGCGATGTGGAGGTCGTCCAGGCCAGCAGGGCGGCGAGCAGCTGCGTGGCGCGCGCTGGAGTCGCCGTCGAGCACCTGCCTGCCTGCCTGGCCAAGCCAAGCAGCTCACTGGAGCGGTTGCTGGGCTGGGCCGGCTAGGTGGGCCGGCTGGCGGGCTGCCAGGTTAGTTCCCTCTCTCTCTTTTTATTTCTGTTTTATATTTTTTTTCTGTGACTTTGTGGACTTTCTAAAAATACATAAGCAACTCCAAAAATCCCCAAACTGCTCATGCCCACTGTTTATAATATAAACAACATGGAACATTTTAGTTTAGGATTATTTGGACATTTAAAATATTTTATAAATTTTAAATGTCCAAATTCAAATACTTATGATTTAATTCAAAGACCTTAGGATGACCTAGAAAATTGTGCACCACTTTTGGCAGAGGTTCTGAACCAAAACAAAAATGATGGACATTTTAGAAGGGCATTTCAGGTTCATTGAAAAATATTTTTAGTAAACCCTAGTTGGATTCAGAGGGGGCTGGGGGTTCTGTCATCCCCATTTCAAGTTTATGTTGAATGGAATAGACATGATGCAACACTCTAATGCATGAACTAGCTAGGGTGTGACAAATGGCTAATCGGACGTTTTCTGGTAGAAGCCCCCTCAATGCAACCGGAAGCAGTTGCGTCATAATCACGTGGCAGTCATGAGACTTTAGGTTCTGAAACTTTTTCTCTGCCATATTTATTATTCCTTTTATATTAGACGAGGAGCCAGTCGGGACCTTCATACTAAGCAGGCATTCAAAGAAGATTTCCTTCTCTTCTTTGGTAAGAGCATAGCTGGCAGGACCTTCATACTGCTTTGGAGGCATGCCGTCTTTTTCGTGCAAACGTTGTAGGTCCTCCCGTGCCTCAGCTGTATCTTTTGTCTTCCCATACACGCCCAAGAAGCCTAGTAGGTTCACGCAAAGGTTCTTCGTCATGTGCATCACCTCGATCGAAGAGCGGACCTCTAGGTCTTTCCAGTAGGGTAGGTCCCAAAATATAGATTTCTTCTTCCACATGGGTGCATGTCCCCCAGCGTCACTTGGAACAGCCAGTCCGCCGAGACCCTTTCCAAAGATTACGTGTAAATCATTGACCATAGCAAGTACGTGATCACCGGTACGCATGGTGGGCTTCTTCCGGTTATCTGCCTCACCTTTGAAATGCTTGCCTTTCTTTTGACATTGATGGTTGGTCGGAAGAAATCGACGATGGCCCAGGTACACATTCTTCCTGTAGCTTGCCAGGTATATACTATCGGTGTCAAGTAAACAGTGCGTGCATGCGTAGTATCCCTTGTTTGTCTGTCCTGAAAGGTTACTGAGAGCGGGACAATTGTTGATGGTCACGAACAGCAATGTCTTTAGGTTAAATTCCTCCTATTTGTGCTCATCCAACGTACGTACACCGTTTCCATTCCACAGCTGTAAAAGTTCTTCAACTAATGGCCTTAGGTACACATCAATGTAGTTGCCGGGTTGCTTAGGGCCTTGGATGAGAACTAGCATCATAATGAACTTCCGCTTCATGCACATCCAAGGAGGAAGGTTATACATACATAGAGTCACGGGCCAGGTGTTGTGATTGCTGCTCTGCTCCCCAAAAGGATTAATGCCATCCGCGCTTAAAGCAAACCATACGTTCCTTGGCTCACTTGCAAACTCACCCCAGTACTTTCTCTCGATTTTTCTCCACTGCGACCCGTCAGCGGGTGCTCTCAACTTCCCGTCTTTCTTACGGTCCTCACTGTGCCATCGCATCAACTTGGAATGCTCTCTATTTCTGAACAGACGTTTCAACCATGGTATTATAGGAGCATACCACATCACCTTTGCAGGAACCCTCTTCCTGGGGGGATCACCGTCAACATCACCCGGGTCATCTCGTCTGATCTTATACCGTAATGCACCGCATACCGGGCATGCATTCAGATCCTTATACGCACCGCAGAAGAGGATGCAGTCATTAGGGCATGCATGTATCTTCTGCACCTCCAATCCTAGAGGGTATATGACCTTCTTTGCTGCGTATGTACTGTCGGGCAATTCTTATCCTTTGGAAGCTTCTTCTTCAATATTTTCAGTAGCTTCTCAAACCCTTTGTCAGGCACAACATTCTCTGCCTTCCACTGCAGCAATTCCAGTACGGTACCGAGCTTTGTGTTGCCATCTTCGCAATTGGGGTACAACCCTTTTTTGTAGTCCTCTAACATGCGATCGAACTTCAGCTTCTCCTTTTGACTTTCGCATTGCGTCCTTGCATCGACAATGACCCGGCGGAGATCATCATCATCGGGCACATCGTCTGGTTCCTCTTGATCTTCAGCAGCTTGGCCCGTTGCAGCATCATCGTGCACATCGTCTGGTTCCTCTTGATGTTCAGTAGCATCACCGTATTCAGGGGGCACATAGTTGTCATCATACTCTTCTTCTTCGCTGTCTTCCATCATAACCCCTATTTCTCCGTGCCTCATCCAAACATTATAGTGTGGCATGAAACCCTTGTAAAGCAGGTGGGTGTGGAGGATTTTCCGGTCAGAGTAAGACTTTGTATTCCCACACATAGGGCATGGACAACACATAAAACCATTCTGCTTGTTTGCCTCATCCACTTCGAGAAAACCATGCACGCCCTTAATGTACTCGGAGGTGTGTATTGAACCATACATCCATTGCCGGTTCATCTGCGTGCATTATATATAATTAAGTGTGTAAAAAATCATTACAGAACATCATGAATAGATAATTAAGTGACCAAATTAATAGAATTTCATCATCACATTAAAACCAAAGTACATACATAGTTCTCATCTAACAACATAAAGCTCTGCAGAGCATCTAAATTAATTAAACCATACACTGAAACTATGTAAAACATTTCAATGCGAAAACAAATGCGATCATAATCGCAACCAATGTAACAACTGATCCAACGGCATAATGATACCAAGCCTCGGTATGAATGGCATATTTTCTAATCTTTCTAATCTTCAAGCGCATTGCATCCATCTTGATCTTGTGATCATCGACGACATCCGCAACATGCAACTCCAATATCATCTTCTCCTCCTCAATTTTTCTAATTTTTTCCTTCAACAAATTGTTTTCTTCTTCAACTAAATTTAACCTCTCGACAATAGGGTCGGTTGGAATTTCCGGTTCAACAACCTCCTAGATAAATAAAATCTATGTACGTTGGTCGGCATAATTGTCATAAACAATAAATGAACCAATAGTTATGAAAAGATAATATATACCACATCCGAATCATAGACAGGACGAGGGCCGACGGGGGCGGATACCAAAACCATCGCACTATATAAGATGCAATAATAAAAGTAAGAAAATTACACAAGTATTTATATAAATATACAAGTAAGAATTTTTTTTCCTTTTAGAAAGAAGATAAGAATAAGAGGCTCACCACGGTGGTGCCGGCGACGAGATCGGCGCGGGCGATCGACGGCGGTGAAGACGGGGACGGGACATGACGGACCGCTAAACCTAGACAAATATTGAGGAAAATGGAGCTTGGAGGTCGAGCTTGGAGAGGAGAAAGCTTAAGTAGTGTGGCTCGGGCATTCCATCGAACACCTCGTGTGCATAGGAGGTGAGCTAGAGCACCACAAAGCTCTCCCCTCGCCGGCCACGAAAAACAGAGCACTGGGAGTGCTCTGCTCGTGGGCGAGGGGTAGATATAGGCAACTAATTGGTCCCGGTTCGTGCCACGAACCGGGACTAAAGGGCAGACTTTGGTCTCGGTTCACGCCACCAACCGAGACCAATGGTGGTGGGCCAGGAGCAAGGCGCATTGGTCCCGGTTCGTCCCACCAACCGGAACCAATAGGTCCAGCCGAACCGGGACCAATGGCCCACGTGACCCGGCCGGCCCCCGGGGCTCACGAACCGGGTCCAATGCCCCCATTGGTCCCGGTTCTGGATTGAACCGGGACTAATGGGCTGACCCGGCCTGGACCATTGCCCCCTTTTCAACTAGTGTTATATAAAGCACCGGACGGGGTTTTTTGAATAGTGCGCCCTCATTCCCCCCTCTCTTCTCCAGACTCCTCCGCCGCATTCGCCTCTGCCCTAGAACCGCTGCTTCGTGCGTGCCTCGCCGGCGACGATGGTGAAGGAGAAGACGGTGACCCTGGAGTGGGCGAAGAAAGCGACGACGAAGGCGAAGGGGAGGGGAACAAGTCGGAGCGGGTCTTCATCGAGGACTGGCCTGCCGTCGGGCTGGATCCAGGGCGACTGGATCCACTCGACAATTAGTCAAGCGGATCTTGACGACCTGGCCGACGGAGGGCTGATCCCCCATGGATCGGCGTGGCTCCCGGGGAGGGAGTCAGAGCCGCAGCCTCAGGAGGGTGAGTGCGTTCTCTTGGCAACCCACGTTGACCGTGGGTTTTCTTTGCCACCCACCCTTTCTTCCGGGGATTTCTGAATTTCTTTGGGGCACAACTCCATCACTTCACAACCAACACCATCATGTACCTCGCTGCTTATGTGTCTTTGTGCGAGTATTTCTTGGGTTGCTGGCCTCATTGGGGTCTTTTCAAGCACATCTTCACCTGTCGCTCCCAGACTGTGAAGAAAGCCAATCCGAGTGACGAGAGGACGCACGTGATTCAGATGTGTGGGGGTCTCGGGGTTCAGTTGAGAGGGAAAAGCTCCTTTCCGACTATAATTTTGCCCGACTCCGTCTATGGATGGCAGTCGACCTGGTTCTACTGCAAAGACCAGCCGACGCCAGGGCAGTCGACTGGGCTCCCTCTCTTTTCCATGGAACGAGTGAGGAAGCCCTCCTCGTTGAAGGTGGTCCCGGAAGAGAAGGCGTAGGTGAAGGTATTGGTCGAGCGTGTCGTGCAGCTCATCCGTGACGGGGTGACTGGCATGGACCTCTTGGGGGTCTTCCTCCGACGATGCATCCAGCCGCTCCAAGCTCGAGATCATCCAATGTGGTTGTATTCTGGCACTGACGACACCACTCGGATCCATCCGGAGGAGATTGATGCTGCCACGCTAGAGCGGTGGATGACGAGCATCACAGGGAACAAAGACAGCCCCCGAGGGGCCCGAAGGATTGTCCCACTCGACCAATCATATGAAGTAGACAAGGTATTATTCTGCATTTTCGACTGCGATTCCGCTTTCTCCATTCGGTTTGCTAAAAATCAGTCGACTGACATTTGCCTTGTTTGTTGTCTTCTAGGCTACGACTGAGATGTACTCGATGCCCAACGGGGAGCAGGAACAAGCCGAGGAGGGAGAGGCGAGTGGAGGTGAAAGTGAGGAGGAGTGGCAATCTGTGTTGGGCAACGTAGTAATTTCAAAAAATTTCCTACGCATGCGCAAGATCATGGTGATGCATAGCAACGAGAGGGGAGAGTGTGTCCACGTACCCTCGTAGATCGAAAGCGGAAGCGTTATGACAACGCAGTTGATGTAGTCGTACCTCTTCACGATCCGACCGATCCAAGCACCGAACATACAACAACTCCGAGTTTAGCACACATTCAGCTCGATGACGATCCCCGGATTCCGATCCAGCAGGGCGTCGGGGATGAGTTCCGTCAGCACGAAGGCGTGGTGACGATGATGATGTTCTACCGACGCAGGGCTTCGCCTAATCATCGCAACGATATGACCGAGGTGAAATATGGTGGAAGGGGGCACCGCACACGGCTAAGGAATGATCACGAAGATCAACTTGTGTGTCTAGAGGTGCCCCCCTGCCCCTGTATATAAAGGAGGAAGGGGGGAGGTGCGGCCGGCTCCCTAGGGGTGCGCCTGGAGGAGCCTACTACCACCGGGAGTAGGACTCCCCCCTCTTGCCTTAGTGGAGAAGGAAAGGGGGGAGGGGAAAGAGGAAAGGGGGGCGCCCCCCCCCCTTCCTTGTCCTATTCGAACTAG
>NC_041383.1:42379554-42401419 GCF_002162155.2 Triticum dicoccoides
GCCCATGTAGGCCCAATAACCCTTGGGGGGGGGGGGGTTCCGGTAACCCCCCGGTACTTCGGAAAAATCCTGGTTTCTCCCGGAATGATTCCGATATCCAAATATAGGCTTCCAATATATCAATGTTTATGTCTCGACCATTTTGAGACTCCTCTTCATGTCCGGGATCACATCCGGGTCTGAAAACGAACAACCTGCGGTACATCAAAACATATAAACTCATAATAAAACTGTCATCGTAACGTTAAGCGTGCGGACCCTACGGGTTCGAGAACTATGTAGACATGACCTAGAACTATTCTCGGTCAATAACCAATAGCGGAACCTGGATGCTCATATTGGCTCCCATATATTCTACGAAGATCTTTATCGGTCAAACCGCATAACAACATACGTTGTTCCCTTTGTCATCGGCATGTTACTTGCCCGAGATTCGATCGTCGGTATCTAATACCTAGTTCAATCTCGTTACCGGCAAGTCTCTTTACTCGTTACGTAATGCATCATTCCGTAACCAACTCATTAGCTACATCGCTTGCAAGGCTTATAGTGATGTGCATTACCGAGACGGCCAGAGATACCTCTCCGACAATCGGAGTGACAAAACCTAATATCGAAATATGCCAACTCAACATCTATCTTTGGAGACACCTGTAGAGCTCCTTTATAATCACCCAGTTATGTTGTGACGTTTGGTAGCACACAAAGTTCAAATCACATATACCTTTGTTCACTTTGCCATCCTTCTTATCCGCCAAATACTTGGGGCAGTTCCGCTTCCAGTGTCCAGTCTGCTTGCAGTAGAAGCACTCAGTCTCAGGCTTAGGTCCAGACTTGGGTTTCTTCTCTTGAGCAGCAACTTGTTTGCTGTTCTTTTTGAAGTTCCCCTTCTTCTTCTCTTTGCCCTTTTTCTTGAAACTGGTGGTCTTATTGACCATCAACACTTGATGCTCCTTCTTGATTTCTACCTCCGCAGCCTTTAGCATTGCGAAGAGCTTGGGTATAGTCTTGTCCATCCCTTGCATATTATAGTTCATCATCAAGCTCTTGTAGCTTGGTGGCAGTGATTGAAGAATTCTGGCAATGACACTATCATCAGGAAGATTAACTCCCAGTTGAATCAAGTGATTATTATACCCAGACATTTTGAGTATGTGTTCACTGACAGAACTATTCTCCTCCATCTTACAGCTATAGAACTTATTGGAGACTTCATATCTCTCAATACGGGCATTTGCTTGAAATATTAACTTCAACTCCTGGAACATCTCTTATGCTCCATGACGTTCAAAACGTCGTTGAAGACCCGGTTCCAAACCATAAAGCATGGCACACTGAACTATGGAGTAGTCATCAGCTTTGCTTTGCCAGACGTTCTTAACATCGTCAGTTGCATCTGCAGTAGGCCTGGCACCCAGCGGTGCTTCCAGGATGTAATTCTTCTGTGCAGCAATGAGGATAATCCTCAGGTTACGGACCCAGTCTGTGTAATTGCTACCATCATCTTTCAACTTTGCTTTCTCAAGGAACGCATTAAAATTCAACGGAACAACACCACGAGCCATCTATCTACAACAAACATAGACAAGCAAAATACTATCAGGTACTAAGTTCATGATAAATTTAAGTTCAATTAATCATATTACTTAAGAACTCCCACTTAGACAGACATCTCTCTAGTCATCTAAGTGATCACGTGATCCAAATCAACTAAACCATGTCCGATCATCACGTGAGATGGAGTAGTTTTCAATGGTGGACATCATTATGTTGATCATATCTACTATATGATTCACGCTCGACCTTTCGGTCTCTGTGTTCCGAGGCCATATTTGTATATGCTAGGCTCGTCAAGTTTAACCTGAGTGTTTCGTGTGTGCAGCTGTTTTGCACCCGTTGTATTTGAATGTAGAGCCTATCACACCCGATCATCACGTGGTGTCTCATCACGAAGAACTTTCACAACGGTGCATACTCAGGGAGAACACTTCTTGAATATTTAGTGAGAGATCATCTTAAAATGCTACCGTCAATCAAAGCAAGATAAGATGCATAAAGGATAAACATCACATGCAATCAATATAAGTTATATGATATGGCCATCATCATCTTGTGCTTGTGATCTCCATCTTCGAAGCACCGTCGTGATCACCATCGTCACCGGCGCGACACCTTGATCTCCATCGTAGCATCGTTGTCGTTACGTCATCTATTGCTTCTACGACTATCGCTACCGCTTAGTGATAAAGTAAAGCAATTACAATGCGTTTGCATTTCATACAATAAAGTGAAAACCATATGGCTCCTGCCAGTTGCCGATAACTTCGGTTACAAAACATGATCATCTCATACAATAAAATATAGCATCACATCTTGACCATATCACATCACAACATGCCCTGCAAAAACCTGTTAGACGTCCTCTACTTTGTTGTTGCAAATTTTACGTGGCTGCTACGGGCTGAGCAAGAACCGTTCTTACCTACGCATCAAAACCACAACGATAGTTCGTCAAGTTAGTGCTCTTTTAACCTTCGCAAGGACCAGGCGTAGCCACACTCGGTTCAACTAAAGTTGGAGAAACTGGCACCCGCCAGCCACCTGTGTGCAAAGCACGTCAGTAGAACCAGTCTCGCATAAGCGTACGCGTAATGTCGGTCCGAGCCGCTTCATCCAACAATACTGCCGAACCAAAGTATGACATGCTGGTAAGCAGTATGACCTGTATCGCCGACAACTCACTTGTGTTCTACTCGTGCATGTAACATCAACGCATAAAACCTAGGCTCGGATGCCACTGTTGGGGAACGTAGTAATTTCAAAAAAATTCCTACGCGCACGCAAGATCATGGTGATGCATAGCAACGAGAGGGAAGAGTGTGTCCACGTACCCTCATAGACCGAAAGCGGAAGCGTTATGACAACGCGGTTGATGTAGTCGTACGTCTTCACGATCCGACCGATCCAAGCACCGAACGTACGACACCTCCGAGTTCAGCACACGTTCAGCTCGATGACGATCCCCGGACTCCGATCTAGCAGGGTGTCGGGGATGAGTTCCGTCAGCATGACGGCGTGGTGACGATGATGATGTTCTACCGACGCAGGGCTTCATCTAAGCACCGCAACGATATGACCGAGGTGGAATATGGTGGAAGGGGGCACCGCACACGGCTAAGGAACGATCAGGAAGATCAACTTGTGTGTCTAGAGGTGCCCCCCTGCCCCCGTATATAAAGGAGGTTGGGGGGAGGTGCGGCCGGTTCCCTAGGGGTGCGCCTGGAGGAGTCCTACTCACACCGGGAGTAGGACTCCCCCCTCTTGCCTTGGTGGAGAAGGAAAGGGGGGAGGGGAAAGAGGAAAGGGGGGTGCCCCCCCTTCCTTGTCCTATTCGGACTAGGGGGGAGGGGGCGCGCGGCCTGCCCTAGCCGGCCCTCCTCTTCTCCCTCATGGCCCATGTAGGCCCAATAACCCCGGGGGGTTTCCAGTAACCCCCCGGTACTCCAGAAAAATCCTGGTTTCTCCCGGAACGATTCCGATATCCAAATATAGGCTTCCAATATATCAATCTTTATGTCTCGACCATTTCGAGACACCTCGTCATGTCCGGAGTCACATCCGGGACTCCGAACAACCTTCGGTACATCAAAACATATAAACTCATAATAAAACTGTCATCGTAACGTTAAGCGTGCGGACCCGACGGGTTCGAGAACTATGTAGACATGACGTAAAACTATTCTCGGTCAATAACCAATAGCGGAACCTGGATGCTCATATTGGCTCCCACATATTCTACGAAGATCTTTATCGGTCAAACCGCATAACAACATACGTTGTTCCCTTTGTCATCGGCATGTTACTTGCCCGAGATTCGATCCTCGGTATCTAATACCTAGTTCAATCTCGTTACCGGCAAGTCTCTTTACTCATTACGTAATGCATCATTCCGTAACCAACTCATTAGCTACATTGCTTGCAAGGCTTATAGTGATGTGCATTACCGAGAGGGCCAGAGATACCTCTCCGACAATCGGATTGACAAAACCTAATCTCGAAATATGCCAACTCAACATCTATCTTTGGAGACACCTTTAGAGCTCCTTTATAATCACCCAGTTATGTTGTGACGTTTGGTAGCACACAAAGTGTTCCTCCGGTAAACGGGAGTTGCATAATCTCATAGTTGTAGGAACTTTGTATAAGTCATGAAGAAAGCAATAGCAACATACTAAATGATCAAGTGCTAGGCTAACAAAATGGGTCATGTCAATCACATCATTCTCCTAATGATGTGATCTCTTTAATCAAATGAAATCACATGTCTATGGTTAGGAAACATAACCATCTTTGATTAATGAGCTAGTCAAGTAGAGGCATACTAGTTACATATAGTTTGTCTATGTATTCACACATGTATCATGTTTCCCGTTAATACAATTCTAGCATGAATAATAAACATTTATCATGATATGAGGAAATAAATAATAAATTTATTATTGCCTCTAGGGCATATTTCCTTCAGTCTCCCACTTGCACTAGAGTCAAGAATCTAGATTACATAGTAATGATTCTAACACCCATGGAGCCTTGGTGCTGATCATGTTTTGCTCGTGGAAGAGGCTTAGTCAACGGGTCTCCTACATTCAGATCCGTATGTATGTTGCAAATCTCTATGTCTCCCACCTAGACTTGGTCCCGGATGGAATTGAAGCGTCTCTTGATGTGCTTGGTCCTCTTGTGAAATCTGGATTCCTTTGCCAAGGCAATTGCACCAGTATTGTCACAGAAGATCTTCATTGGTCCCGATGCACTAGGTATGACACCTAGATCGGAAATGAACTCCTTCATCCAGACTCCTTTATTTGCTGCTTCCGAAGCAGCTATGTACTCCGCTTCGCATGTAGATCCCGCCACGATGCTTTGTTTAGAACTGTACCAACTTACAGCTCCACCTTTTAATAAAAACATGTATCCGGTTTGCGATTTAGAATCGTTCGGATCAGTGTCAAGGCTTGCATCGACGTAACCATTTACGACTAGCTCTTTCTCACCTCCATAAACGAGAAACATATCCTTAGTCCTTTTCAGGTATTTCAGGATGTTCTTGACCGCTGTCAAGTGATCCACTCCTGGATTACTTTGGTACCTCCCTGCTAAACTTATTGCTAAGCATACATCAGGTCTGGTACACAGCATTGCATACATGATAGAGCCTATGGCTGAAGCATAGGGAACATCTTTCATTTTATCTCTATCTTCTGCTGTGGTCGGGCATTGAGTCTGACTCAACTTCACACCTTGCAATACAGGCAAGAACCCTTTCTTTGCCTGATCCATTTTGAACTTCTTCAAAATTTTATCAAGGTATGTGCTTTATGAAAGTCCAATTAAACGTCTTGATCTATCTCTATAAATCTTGATGCCTAATATGTAAGCAGCTTCACCGAGGTCTTTCATTGAAAAACTTTTATTCAAGTATCCCTTTATGCTATCCAGAAATTCTATATTATTTCCAATTAACAATATGTCATCTACATATAATATCAGAAATGCTACAGAGCTCCCACTCACTTTCTTGTAAATACAGGCTTCTCCAAAAGTCTGTATAAAACCATATGCTTTGATCACACTATAAAAGCGTTTATTCCAACTCTGAGATGCTTGCACCAGTCCATAAATGGATCACTGGAGCTTGCACACTTTGTTAGCACCTTTTGGATCGACAAAACCTTCCGGTTGCATCATATACAACTCTTCTTCCAGAAAACCATTCAGGAATGCAGTTTTTACATCCATTTGCCAAATTTCATAATCATAAAATGCGGCAATTGCTAACATGATTCGGACAGACTTAAGCATCGCTACGGGTGAGAAAGTCTCATCGTAGTCAACCCCTTGAACTTGTCGAAAACCTTTTGCAACAAGTCGAGCTTTGTAGATAGTTATATTACCATCAGCGTCGGTCTTCTTCTTGAAGATCCATTTATTCTCAATAGCTTGCCGATCATCGGGCAAGTCAACCAAAGTCCATACTTTATTCTCATACATGGATCATATCTCAGATTTCATGGCTTCAAGCCATTTTGCGGAATCTGTGCTCATCATCGCTTCCTCATAGTTCGCAGGTTCGCCATGGTCAAGTAACATGACTTTCAGAACAGGATTACCGTACCACTCTGGTGCGGATTTAACTCTGGTAGACCTACGAGGTTCAGTAGAAACTTGATCTGAAGATTCATGATCAGTATCATTAGCTTCATCACTAATTGGTGTAGTTGTCACATGAACCGGTTCTTGTGATGAACTACTTTCCAATAAGGGAGCAGGTACAGTTACCTCATCAAGTTCTACTTTCCTCCCACTCACTTCTTTCGAGAGAAACTCCTTCTCTAGAAAGGATCCGAATTTAGCAACGAAAATCTTGTCCTCAGATCTGTGATAGAAGGTGTACCCAATAGTCTCTTTTGGGTATCCTATGAAGACACATTTCTCCGATTTGGGTTCGAGCTTATCTGGTTGAAGTTTCTTCACATAAGCATCGCAGCCCCAAACTTTAAGAAACGAAAACTTTGGTTTCTTGCCAAACCACAGTTCATAAGGAGTCGTCTCAATGGATTTTGATGGTGCCCTATTTAATGTGAATGCGGCCGTCTCTAAAGCATAACCCCAGAATGATAGCAGTAAATCAGTAAGAGACATCATAGATCATACCATATCCAGTAAAGTACGATTACAACGTTCGGACACACCATTTCGTTGTGGTGTTCCGGGTGGCGTGAGTTGTGAAACTATTCCGCATTGTTTCAAATGTAAACCAATCTCGTAACTCAAATATTCTCCTCCACGATCAGATCGTAGAAATTTTATTTTCTTGTTACGATGATTTTCTACTTCACTCTGAAATTCTTTGAACTTTTCAAATGTTTCAGACTTGTGTTTCATTAAGTAGATATACCCATATCTGCTCAAATCATCTGTGAAGGTGAGAAAATAGCGATACCTGCCGCGAGCTTCGACATTCATTGGACCACATACATCAGTATGTATGATTTCCAACAAATCAGTTGCTCGCTCCATAGTTCCGGAGAACGGCGTTTTAGTCATCTTGCCCATGAGGCACGGTTCGCAAGTACCATGTGATTCATAATCAAGTGATTCCAAAAGTCCATCAGTATGGAGTTTCTTCATGCGCTTTACACCGATATGACCTAAACGGCAGTGCCACAAATAAGTTGCACTATCATTATTAACTCTGCATCTTTTGGCTTCAACATTATGAATATGTGTATCACTACTATCGAGACTTAATAAAAATAGACCATTCTGTAAGTGTGCATGACCATAAAAGATATTACTCATATAAATAGAACAACCATTATTCTCTGATTTAAATGAATAACCGTCTCGCATCAAACAAGATCCAGATATAATGTTCATGCTTAACGCTGGCGCAAAATAACAGTTATTTAGTTCTAAAACTAATCCCGATGGTAGATGTATAGGTAGCGTGCCGACCGCGATCACATCGACTTTGGAACCATTTCCCACGCGCATCGTCACCTCTTCCTTAGCCAATCTTCGCCTATTCCGTAGTCCCTGTTTCGAGTTGCAAATATTAGCAACAGAACCAGTATCAAATACCCAGGTGCTACTTCGAGCATTAGTAAGGTACACATCAATAATATGTATATCACATATACCTTTGTTCACTTTGCCATCCTTCTTATCCGCCAAATACTTGGGGCAGTTCCGCTTCCAGTGTCCAGTCTGCTTGCAGTAGAAGCACTCAGTCTCAGGCTTAGGTCCAGACTTGGGTTTCTTCTCTTGAGCAGCAACTTGTTTGCTGTTCTTTTTGAAGTTCCCCTTCTTCTTCTCTTTGCCCTTTTTCTTGAAACTGGTGGTCTTATTGACCATCAACACTTGATGCTCCTTCTTGATTTCTACCTCCGCAGCCTTTAGCATTGCGAAGATCTTGGGTATAGTCTTGTCCATCCCTTGCATATTATAGTTCATCATGAAGCTCTTGTAGCTTGGTGGCAGTGATTGAAGAATTCTGTCAATGACACTATCATCAGGAAGATTAACTCCCAGTTGAATCAAGTGATTATTATACCCAGACATTTTGAGTATGTGTTCACTGACAGAACTATTCTCCTCCATCTTACAGCTATAGAACTTATTGGAGACTTCATATCTCTCAATACGGGCATTTGCTTGAAATATTAACTTCAACTCCTGGAACATCTCTTATGCTCCATGGCGTTCAAAACGTCGTTGAAGACCCGGTTCCAAACCATAAAGCATGGCACACTGAACTATCGAGTAGTCATCAGCTTTGCTTTGCCAGACGTTCTTAACGTCGTCAGTTGCATCTGCAGTAGGCCTGGCACCCAGCGGTGCTTCCAGGATGTAATTCTTCTGTGCAGCAATGAGGATAATCTTCAGGTTACGGACCTAGTCCGTGTAATTGCTACCATCATCTTTCAACTTTGCTTTCTCAAGGAACGCATTAAAATTCAACGGAACAACACCACGAGCCATCTATCTACAACAAACATAGACAAGCAAAATACTATCAGGTACTAAGTTCATGATAAATTTAAGTTCAATTAATCATATTACTTAAGAACTCCCACTTAGACAGACATCTCTCTAGTCATCTAAGTGATCACGTGATCGAAATCAACTAAACCATGTCCGATCATCACGTGAGATGGAGTAGTTTTCAATGGTGGACATCATTATGTTGATCATATCTACTATATGATTCACACTCGACCTTTCGGTCTCTGTGTTCCGAGGCCATATCTGTATATGCTAGGCTCGTCAAGTTTAACCTGAGTGTTTCGCATGTGCAGCTATTTTGCACCCGTTGTATTTGAACGTAGAGCCTATCACACCCGATCATCACTTGGTGTCTCATCACGAAGAACTTTCACAACGGTGCATACTCAGGGAGAACACTTCTTGAATATTTAGTGAGAGATCATCTTAAAATGCTACCGTCAATCAAAGCAAGATAAGATGCATAAAGGATAAACATCACATGCAACCAATATAAGTTATATGATATGGCCATCATCATCTTGTGCTTGTGATCTCCATCTTCGAAGCACCGTCGTGATCACCATCGTCACCGGCGCGACACCTTGATCTCCATCGTAGCATCATTGTCGTTACGCCATCTATTGCTTCTACGACTATCGCTACCGCTTAGTGATAAAGTAAAGCAATTACAGGGCGTTTGCATTTCATACAATAAAGCGACAACCATATGGCTCCTGCCAGTTGCCGATAACTTCGGTTACAAAACATGATCATCTCATACAATAAAATATAGCATCACATCTTGACCATATCACATCACAACATGCCCTGCAAAAACATGTTAGACGTCCTCTACTTTGTTGTTGCAAATTTTACGTGGCTGCTACGGGCTGAGCAAGAACCGTTCTTACCTACGCATCAAAACCACAACGATAGTTCGTCAAGTTAGTGCTCTTTTAACCTTCGCAAGGACCGGGCGTAGCCACACTCGGTTCAACTAAAGTTGGAGAAACTGACACCCGCCAGCCACCTGTGTGCAAAGCACATCGGTAGAACCAGTCTCGCGTAAGCGTACACGTAATGTCGGTCCGAGCCTCTTCATCCAACAATACTGCCGAACCAAAGTATGACATGCTGGTAAGCAGTATGACTTGTATCGCCCACAACTCACTTGTGTTCTACTCGTGCATATAACATCAACGCATAAAACCTAGGCTTGGATGCCACTGTTGGGGAACGTAGTAATTTCAAAAAAATTCCTACGCGCACGCAAGATCATGGTGATGCATAGCAACGAGAGGGAAGAGTGTGTCCACGTACCCTCGTAGACCGAAAGCGGAAGCGTTATGACAACGCGGTTGATGTAGTCGTACGTCTTCACGATCCGACCGATCCAAGCACCGAGCGTACGACACCTCTGAGTTCAGCACACGTTCAGCTCGATGACGATCCCCGGACTCCGATCCAGCAGGGTGTCGGGGATGAGTTCCGTCAGCATGACGGCATGGTGACGATGATGATGTTCTACTGACGCAGGGCTTCATCTAAGCACCGCAACGATATGACCGAGGTGGAATATGGTGGAAGGGGGCACCGCACACGGCTAAGGAACGATCACGAAGATCAAGTTGTGTGTCTAGAGGTGCCCCCCTGCCCCCGTATATAAAGGAGGTTGGGGGGAGGTGCGGCCGGTCCCCTAGGGGTGCGCCTGGAGGAGTCCTACTCACATCGGGAGTAGGACTCCCCCCTCTTGCCTTGGTGGAGAAGGAAAGGGGGGAGGGGAAAGAGGAAAGGGGGGTGCCCCCCCCCCTTCCTTGTCCTATTCGGACTAGGGGAGGGGGCGCGCGGCCTGCCCTAGCCGGCCCTCCTCTTCTCCCTCATGGCCCATGTAGGCCCAATAAACCCGGGGGGTTTCCGGTAACCCCCCGGTACTCCGGAAAAATCCTGGTTTCTCCCGGAACGATTCCGATATCCAAATATAGGCTTCCAATATATCAATCTTTATGTCTCGACCATTTCGAGACACCTCGTCATGTCCGGAATCACATCCGGGACTCCGAACAACCTTCGGTACATCAAAACATATAAACTCATAATAAAACTGTCATCGTAACGTTAAGCATGCGGACCCTACGGGTTCGAGAACTATGTAGACATGACCTAGAACTATTCTTGGTCAACAACCAATAGCGGAACCTGGATGCTCATATTGGCTCCCACATATTCTACGAAGATCTTTATCGGTCAAACCGCATAACAACATACGTTGTTCCCTTTGTCATCGGCATGTTACTTGCCCGAGATTCGATCCTCGGTATCTAATACCTAGTTCAATCTCGTTACCGGCAAGTCTCTTTACTCGTTACGTAATGCATCATTCCGTAACCAACTCATTAGCTACATTGCTTGCAAGGCTTATAGTGATCTGCATTACCGAGAGGGCCCAGAGATACCTCTCCGACAATCGGAGTGACAAAACCTAATCTCGAAATACGCCAACTCAACATCTATCTTTGGAGACACCTGTAGAGCTCCTTTATAATCACCCACTTACGTTGTGACGTTTGGTAGCACACAAAGTGTTCCTCCGGTAAACGGGAGTTGCATAATCTCATAGTTGTAGGAACTTTGTATAAGTCATGAAGAAAGCAATAGCAACATACTAAATGATCAAGTGCTAGGCTAACAGAATGGGTCATGTCAATCACATCATTCTCCTAATGATGTGATCTCTTTAATCAAATGACATCACATGTCTATGGTTAGGAAACATAACCATCTTTGATTAATGAGCTAGTCAAGTAGAGGCATACTAGTTACATATAGTTTGTCTATGTATTCACACATGTATCATGTTTCCAGTTAATACAATTCTAGCATGAATAATAAATATTTATCATGATATGAGGAAATAAATAATAACTTTATTATTGCCTCTAGGGCATATTTCCTTCAGTCTCCCACTTGCACTAGAGTCAATAATCTAGATTACACAGTAATGATTCTAACACCCATGGAGCCTTGGTGCTGATCATCTTTTGCTCGTGGAAGAGGCTTAGTCAACGGGTCTCCTACATTCAGATCCGTATGTATCTTGCAAATCTCTATGTCTCCCACCTGGACTTGGTCCCGGATGGAATTGAAGCGTCTCTTGATGTGCTTGGTCCTCTTGTGAAATCTGGATTCCTTTGCCAAGGCAATTGCACCAGTATTGTCACAGAAGATCTTCATTGGTCCCGATGCACTAGGTATGACACCTAGATCGGAAATGAACTCCTTCATCCAGACTCCTTTATTTGCTGCTTCCGAAGCAGCTATGTACTCCGCTTCGCATGTAGATCCCGCGATGACGCTTTGTTTAGAACTGCACCAACTTACAGCTCCACCGTTTAATAAAAACATGTATCCGGTTTGCGATTTAGAATCGTTCGGATCAGTGTCAAGGCTTGCATCGACGTAACCATTTACGACTAGCTCTTTCTCACCTCCATAAACGAGAAACATATCCTTAGTCCTTTTCAGGTATTTCAGGATGTTCTTGACCGCTGTCAAGTGATCCACTCCTGGATTACTTTGGTACCTCCCTGCTAAACTTATTGCTAAGCATACATCAGGTCTGGTACACAGCATTGCATACATGATAGAGCCTATGGCTGAAGCATAGGGAACATCTTTCATTTTCTCTCTATCTTCTGCTGTGGTCGGGCATTGAGTCTGACTCAACTTCACACCTTGCAATACAGGCAAGAACCCTTTCTTTGCCTGATCCATTTTGAACTTTTTCAAAACTTTCTCAAGGTATGTGCTTTATGAAAGTCCAATTAAACGTCTTGATCTATCTCTATAAATCTTGATGCCTAATATGTAAGCAGCTTCACCGAGGTCTTTCATTGAAAAACTTTTATTCAAGTATCCCTTTATGCTATCCAGAAATTCTATATCATTTCCAATTAACAATATGTCATCTACATATAATATCAGAAATGCTACAGACCTCCCACTCACTTTCTTGTAAATACAGGCTTCTCCAAAAGTCTGTATAAAACCATATGCTTTGATCACACTATAAAAGCGTTTATTCCAACTCTGAGATGCTTGCACGAGTCCATAAATCGATCACTGGAGCTTGCACACTTTGTTAGCACCTTTTGGATCGACAAAACCTTCCGGTTGCATCATATACAACTCTTCTTCTAGAAAACCATTCAGGAATGCAGTTTTTACATCCATTTGCCAAATTTCATAATCATAAAATGTGGCAATTGCTAACATGATTCGGACAGACTTAAGCATCGCTACGGGTGAGAAAGTCTCATCGTAGTCAACCCCTTGAACTTGTCGAAAACCTTTTGCAACAAGTCGAGCTTTGTAGATAGTTATATTACCATCAGCGTCAGTCTTCTACTTGAAGATCCATTTATTCTCAATAGCTTGCCGATCATCGGGCAAGTCAACCAAAGTCCATACTTTGTTCTCATACATGGATCATATCTCAGATTTCATGGCTTCAAGCCATTTTGCGGAATCTGGGCTCATCATCGCTTCCTCATAGTTCGCAGGTTCGCCATGATCAAGTAACATGACTTTCAGAACAGGATTACCGTACCACTCTGGTGCGGATCTAACTCTGGTAGACCTACGAGGTTCAGTAGAAACTTGATCTGAAGATTCATGATCAGTATCATTAGCTTCATCACTAATTGGTGTAGTTGTCACATGAACCGGTTCTTGTGATGAACTACTTTCCAATAAGGGAGCAGGTACAGTTACCTCATCAAGTTCTACTTTCCTCCCACTCACTTCTTTCGAGAGAAACTCCTTCTCTAGAAAGGATCCGAATTTAGCAACGAAAATCTTGCCCTCAGATCTGTGATAGAAGGTGTACCCAATAGTCTCTTTTGGGTATCCTATGAAGACACATTTCTCCGATTTGGGTTTGAGCTTATCTGGTTGAAGTTTCTTCACATAAGCATCGCAGCCCCAAACTTTAAGAAACGAAAACTTTGGTTTCTTGCCAAACCACAGTTCATAAGGAGTCGTCTCAACGGATTTTGATGGTGCCCTATTTAATGTGAATGCGGCCGTCTCTAAAGCATAACCCCAGAATGATAGCGGTAAATCAGTAAGAGACATCATAGATCATACCATATCCAGTAAAGTACGATTACAACGTTCGGACACACCATTTCGTTGTGGTGTTCCGGGTGGCGTGAGTTGTGAAACTATTCCGCATTGTTTCAAATGTAAACCAATCTCGTAACTCAAATATTCTCCTCCACGATCAGATCGTAGAAATTTTATTTTCTTGTTACGATGATTTTCTACTTCACTCTGAAATTCTTTGAACTTTTCAAATGTTTAAGACTTGTGTTTCATTAAGTAGATATACCCATATCTGTTCAAATCATCTGTGAAGGTGAGAAAATAACGATACCTGCCGCGAGCTTCGACATTCATTGGACCACATACATCAGTATGTATGATTTCCAACAAATCAGTTGCTCGCTCCATAGTTCCGGAGAACGGCGTTTTAGTCATCTTGCCCATGAGGCACGGTTCGCAAGTACCATGTGATTCATAATCAAGTGATTCCAAAAGTCCATCAGTATGGAGTTTCGTCATGCGCTTTACACCGATATGACCTAAACGGCAGTGCCACAAATAAGTTGCACTATCATTATTAACTCTGCATCTTTTGGCTTCAACATTATGAATATGTGTATCACTACTATCAAGACTTAATAAAAATAGACCATTCTGTAGGTGTGCATGACCATAAAAGATATTACTCATATAAATAGAACAACCATTATTCTCTGATTTAAATGAATAACCGTCTCGCATCAAACAAGACCTAGATATAATGTTCATGCTTAACGCTGGCACAAAACAACAATTATTTAGTTCTAAAACTAATCCCGATGATAGATGTAGAGGTAGCGTGCCGACCGCGATCACATCGACTTTGGAACCATTTCCCACGCGCATCGTCACCTCGTCCTTAGCCAATCTTCGCCTATTCTGTAGTCCCTGTTTCGAGTTGCAAATATTAGCAACAGAACCAGTATCAAATACCCAGGTGCTACTGCAAGCATTAGTAAGGTACACATCAATAATATGTATATCACATATACCTTTGTTCACTTTGCCATCCTTCTTATCCGCCAAATACTTGGGGCAGTTCCGCTTCCAGTGTCCAGTCTGCTTGCAGTAGAAGCACTCAGTCTCAGGCTTAGGTCCAGACTTGGGTTTCTTCTCTTGAGCAGCAACTTGTTTGCTGTTCTTTTTGAAGTTCCCCTTCTTCTTCCCTTTGCCCTTTTTCTTGAAACTGGTGGTCTTATTGACCATCAACACTTGATGCTCCTTCTTGATTTCTACCTCCACAGCCTTTAGCATTGTGAAGAGCTTGGGTATAGTCTTGTCCATCCCTTGCATATTATAGTTCATCATGAAGCTCTTGTAGCTTGGTGGCAGTGATTGAAGAATTCTGTCAATGACACTATCATCAGGAAGATTAACTCCCAGTTGAATCAAGTGATTATTATACCCAGACATTTTGAGTATGTGTTCACTAACAGAACTATTCTCCTCCATCTTACAGCTATAGAACTTATTGGAGACTTCATATCTCTCAATACGGGCATTTGCTTGAAATATTAACTTCAACTCCTGGAACATCTCTTATGCTCCATGACGTTCAAAACATCGTTGAAGACCCGATTCCAAACCATAAAGCATGGCACACTGAACTATCGAGTAGTCATCAGCTTTGCTTTGCCAGACGTTCTTAACGTCGTCAGTTGCATCTGCAGCAGGCCTGGCACCCAGCGGTGCTTCCAGGACGTAATTCTTCTGTGCAGCAATGAGGATAATCCTCAGGTTACGGACCCAGTCCGTGTAATTGCTACCATCATCTTTCAACTTTGCTTTCTCAAGGAACGCATTAAAATTCAACGGAACAACACCACGAGCCATCTATCTACAACAAACATAGACAAGCAAAATACTATCAGGTACTAAGTTCATGATAAATTTAAGTTCAATTAATCATATTACTTAAGAACTCCCACTTAGACAGACATCTCTCTAGTCATCTAAGTGATCACGTGATCCAAATCAACTAAACCATGCCCGATCATCACGTGAGATGGAGTAGTTTTCAATGGTGGACATCATTATGTTGATCATATCTACTATATGATTCACGCTCGACCTTTCGGTGTCTGTGTTCCGAGGCCATATCTGTATATGCTAGGCTCGTCAAGTTTAACCAGAGTATTTCGCGTGTGCAGCTGTTTTGCACCCGTTGTATTTGAACGTAGAGCCTATCACACCCGATCATCACATGGTGTCTCAGCACGAAGAACTTTCACAATGGTGCATACTCAGGGAGAACACTTCTTGAATATTTTGTGAGAGATCATCTTAAAATGCTACCGTCAATCAAAGCAAGATAAGATGCATAAAGGATAAACATCACATGCAATCAATATAAGTGATATGATATGGCCATCGTCATCTTGTGCTTGTGATCTCCATCTTTGAAGCACCGTCGTGATCACCATCGTCACCGGTGCGACACCTTGATCTCCATCGTAGCATCGTTGTAGTTACGCCATCTATTGCTTCTACGACTATCGCTACCGCTTAGTGATAAAGTAAAGCAATTACAGGGCGTTTACATTTCATACAATAAAGCGACAACCATATGGCTCCTGCCAGTTGCTGATAACTTCGGTTAGAAAACATGATCATCTCATACAATAAAATATAGCATCACGTCTTGACCATATCACATCACAACATGCCCTGCAAAAACATGTTAGACGTCCTCTACTTTGTTGTTGCAAATTTTACGTGGCTGCTATGGGCTGAGCAAGAACCGTTCTTACCTACGCATCAAAACCACAATGATAGTTCGTCAAGTTAGTGCTCTTTTAACCTTCGCAAGGACCGGGCGTAGCCACACTCGGTTCAACTAAAGTTGGAGAAACTGACACCTGCCAGCCACCTGTGTGCAAAGGACGTCGGTAGAACCAGTCTCGCGTAAGCGTACGCGTAATGTCGGTCCGGGCCCCTTCATCCAACAATACCGCCGAACCAAAGTATGACATACTGGTAAGCAGTATGACTTGTATAGCCCACAACTCACTTGTGTTCTACTCGTGCATATAAAATCAACGCATAAAACCTAGGCTCGGATGCCACTGTTGGGGAACGTAGTAATTTCAAAAAAATTCCTACGCACACGCAAGATCATGGTGATGCATAGCAACGAGAGGGGAGAGTGTGTCCACGTACCCTCATAGACCGAAAGCGGAAGCGTTATGACAACGCGGTTGATGTAGTCGTACATCTTCACGATCCGACCGATCCAAGCACCGAACGTACGGCACCTCCGAGTTCAGCACACGTTCAGCTCGATGACTATCCCCGGACTCCGATCCAGCAGGGTGTCGGGGATGAGTTCCGTTAGCACGACGGCATGGTGACAATGATGATGTTCTACCGACGCAGGGCTTCATCTAAGCACCGCAACAATATGACTGAGGTGGAATATGGTGGAAGGGGGCACCGCACACGGCTAAGGAACGATCACGAAGATCAACTTGTGTGTCTAGAGGTGCCCCCCTGCCCCCGTATATAAAGGAGGTTGGGGGGAGGTGCGGCCGGCCCCCTAGGGGTGCGCCTGGAGGAGTCCTACTCCCACCGGGAGTAGGACTCCCCCCTCTTACCTTGGTGGAGAAGGAAAGGAGGGAGGGGAAAGAGGAAAGGGGGGTGCCGCCCGCCCCTTCCTTGTCCTATTCAGACTAGGGGGGGAGGGGGCACGCGGCCTGCCCTGGCCGGCCCTCCTCTTCTCCCTCATGTCCCATGTAGGCCCAATAACCCCCGGGGGTGTTCCGGTAACCCCCCGGTACTCCGGAAAAATCCTGGTTTCTCCCGGAACGATTCCAATATCCAAATATAGGCTTCCAATATATCAATATTTATGTCTCGACCATTTCGAGACTCCTCGTCATGTCCGGGATCACATCCGGGACTCCGAACAACCTTCGGTACATCAAAACATATAAACTCATAATAAAACTGTCATCGTAACGTTAAGCATGCGGACCCTATGGGTTCGAGAACTATGTAGACATGACCTAGAACTATTCTCGGTCAATAAACAATAGCAGAACCTGGATGCTCATATTGGCTCCCACATATTCTACGAAGATCTTTATCGGTCAAACCGCATAACAACATACGTTGTTCCCTTTGTCATCGGCATGTTACTTTCCCGAGATTCGATCGTCGGTATCTAATACCTAGCTCAATCTCATTACCGACAAGTCTCTTTACTCGTTACTTGATGCATAATTCCGTAACCAACTCATTAGCTACATTGCTTGCAAGGCTTATAGTGATTTGCATTACCGAGAGGGCCCAGAGATACCTCTCCGACAATCGGAGTGACAAAACCTAATCTCAAATACGCCAACTCAACATCTATCTTTGGAGACACCTGTAGAGCTCCTTTATAATCACCCAGTTACGTTGTGACGTTTGGTAGCACACAAAGTGTTCCTCCGATAAATGGGAGTTGCATAATCTCATAGTTGTAGGAACTTTGTATAAGTCATGAAGAAAGCAATAGCAACATACTAAATGATCAAGTGCTAGGCTAACGGAATGGGTCATGTCAATCACATCATTCTCCTAATGATGTGATCTCTTTAATCAAATGACATCACATGTCTATGGTTAGGAAACATAACCATCTTTGATTAATGAGCTAGTCAAGTAGAGGCATACTAGTGACATATAGTTTGTCTATGTATTCACACATGTATCATGTTTCCGGTTAATACAATTCTAGCATGAATAATAAACATTTATCATGATATGAGGAACTAAATAATAACTTTATTATTGCCTCTAGGGCATATTTCCTTCAATCTGACGCCGAGGGGGAAGAGGTTGAAGACGACTCCAGCAAGGAGGAGGAGGAAATGGAAGTGGATCCTCCTCGCATGGAAAGGCGGTCCAAGCTTGCCCATGACCCCGTAGGTGAGCGTGGCAAGGCGGTCGCGCCTGTTGCGCAGTCGTCCAAGCGACCTCGGGCGGCTTCTCCGGCGCCGACTGAGAAAGCGCCGAAGCAGCCGAACTCGTCAGAGCCGCCAAAGCCTTGCCCAAAATGCGAATGCTCATTCCCACTATCTCCGGGTAACAGCAGAACTTGTGTTTCCTTGTTTACCTCAGACGAACTTCTGGTCGACTCATCGACTGACCGACTGATTTCTGAAATCTGCAGTGCCGCTACTTCCGAGACCTCCGCCAAGAACGATGACCAGCAAATGGAAGACGCTGCCACCTCCAACCCTGGTACGCTCTCTAGCATTTTCACTTTTGGTCGATTGGGTTTTGTTTCTAACTCTGAATTTATCTTGCAGCTCCTCATCATGTCATTGATCTCCCTGATGATGATGACGAGGTGCCACTGAGGGCGAGGAAAAATAGAAAGGCGCCGGCTGGCAAGGCCACTCGGACTGCATCAGTGCCTGAGGTACTGGTTCAAGAAGGTGGCGATATCACTCGGTAGTCTGTGACCTTTGATGTGCCGATGCTGAGTGCCCGGCCTTCGTTGTCAACCGATGATCCTCCCTCCCTCTTTGCCACACACCACATCCCAGAGGACCAAGCGGGTGCTACTAAGGAGGCTATACGCCAGGCGGGGATTATGATGGAGCAGGTGAAGGCGATCCGGGAAGCCAGCAAAGCAGCTTATGATGCGAGCTCAGCCCTTCAGAGCAATGTCCAGGTTAGTTGGTCACCGCCTGTTCTGTTAGGGCATGCTATCTGAAGACTTTCTTTCTGAAGATCTTCAAGTCTGTACACCCACTGGGTGCGTCGATTGATGTTTTGAATGGGTGGGGGCACGCTGAGTGCACCCACTGGGTGTAGTCTCCGAGACTATGGTCGACTGCTGGCAGTCGACTGTAGTCTTTGTATTTTGAATTTCCTCATTCCAACTTCTTCAGTCGATCTGGTCGGACCATGTCGAATGGGATCTTGGAACCAGTGGGGGCACGCTGAGTGCACCCACTGGGTGTAGCCCCCGAGACTACGGTGGACTGCTGGCAGTCGACTGTAGTCTGAAGATTTTTGTTTGTAGATCATGATGAGAGCAAGACTAACTGCTGGCAGTTAGCTTTGGTTCTGGAACCACAATCTGTTTGTTCCTTTCGGTCGACTGATTGGATCGAGTCGATAAAACTAGTGGGGGCACGGTGAGTGCATCCACTAGGTGTAGTCCCTGAGACTACTGTTAAATATTTTGATTCGACTATAGTCTTAAAAATGTTACGGTTTTTCTCTTAGTTACTCGGAAGCAACCTCTCTTTGATATCTGTCGACTGACTCTTTGCAGAAATTTTGTGAGCTTGTGGCTCGTTATACTGAATTGGAAATGAAACATATCCAGCTCGACCTTGACTTGAAACCTGTTCAGGAGAACTTTCAGAAGGCGAAGGACGAGGCAAAAGGTACGATTGGTGAGAACTTGACGACTGTTTTCATCCTTCTACCCATTATTGATTCTGACCTCCTTGTCATTTTGCAGAAAAAACGAAGGTGGCTCTAAACAAGAAGGACCAGGAACTTGCTGAGGCGCAGAAGGCGGCTTTGGATAAAACGAAGGTTGCGGAAGAGAAGCTGGCTTCAGTCGGCAAACTTGAAGAAGAGAACGCCAAACTGAAAGCTGCTCTCGACGCGGCCAACAAGGAAGTCAGTCGTCTGAAGAATGACAAGATAACTCTGAGTGACAAGGCTAGTGAGCTGGTGGGGAAGAAGAACGATCTGGACGCTTATCTGGGAGGGCTCGCCAAGAAGCTATTAATCATGCTTGAGGGTAATCTTTCCTGCCCGACTGACTTGTAATCACTGACTTGTCATAGAGCTGCTGGCTTATCCATGAGTTGTGTTTACAGAATTCTGCCAAAACTTCGAGGAAGAGACCAGTCGAGTGGAGACAGGCCTGGATCCTATCAACTCTCCTGTGAAGGACGAAACTACCATGAACGTGCTCCGACTGGAGTCTCGTGTCGCTGGTGTGGTTGACTATCTTGCTCGACTGAAGGTTGCGGCGTCGCGAATCGACACGACACTCCGGCCAAGGGAGACGCTTCAGAATGACCTCGAGTCTCTGATGACTTGACTGAATGAAGTTCCAGGTCAAGTGCAAGAATGGAAGAAGTCTTCCGCCAGGTGTGGTGCTGATGTAGCTCTGTCTTTGGTCCGTGTTCACTGCAAGGATGCTCGAGAGGAAAAGCTAGCGTCCCTCAAGGTGGCCAATACCAAGAAGCATGACTTCCAATCTTTCATGGAGACCTTCATTGCTGCTGCCACTCGGATTGCAGATGGAATCGACCTGGACTAGTTTGTCGCACCTTCTAGTCCTCCATCGGAGGAGTAAAAAACTTTTATGCTTGATGCCTTAAATTTGCCTCGGAATGCCGAGTGGTTTTGTAACCGATAAACTCTAACAGGATTGATGCCTGAGCACTTCTGGACCCGTAGGATGCTATCTCAACTTGGCTTTGCCGTTGAATATGTTTGCATTTGCCTTCGAGCGAACATTGTCTTTCACTCGGAATGTATTTTAGTGCTTGTGACGCACTCTTGCAGGTAGAGTTGGAGCACAGATGGCAGTCGACCTGCATCCTTGCAGATCGGGATGGAGTGCACATTGTATTTGTGGCGGAGCTCCGAAGGAGAAGGTAGCGGTCAACCTGCACCTCGTCGCCCTTGTAGAGCGCACATTGTATTTGTGCCGTAGCTCCGAAGGAGAAGGTAGCAGTCAACCTGCACCTTGTCGTCCTTGCAGAGCGCACATTGTATTTGTGCCGTAGATCCAAAGGAGAAGGTAGCAGTCGACCTGCACCTCGTCGTCCTTGCAAAGCGTACATTGTATTTGTGGCGGAGCTCCAAAGGAGCAGGTAATAGTCGACCTGCACCTCGTCGTCCTTGCAGATCGAAATGGATTTCATACTTAGGCGAGTACTGGACTACAGCTAAGCCCCCGAGTGGGAGGATTGCTCTTCACTTGGTAGGATTTTAAACACTTAGGCGAGTACTGGACTGCAGCTAAGCCTCCGAGTGGGAGGATTGCTCTTCACTCGGTAGGATTTTAAACACTTAGGCGAGTACTGGACTGGAGCTAAGCCGCCGAGTGGGAGGATTGCTCTTCACTCGGTAGGATTTTAAACACTTAGGCGAGTACTGGAATCCAGCTGAGCCCCCGAGTGGGAGGATTGCTCTCCACTCGGTAGTA
>NC_041383.1:42402107-42422160 GCF_002162155.2 Triticum dicoccoides
TCAAACTTAGGAGAGCACTGGGCTGTAGCTAAGCCCCTGTGTGGGAGGATTTTTCAAACTTAGGTGAGCACTGAGCTGTAGCTAAGCCCCCGAGTGGGAGGATTTTTCAAACTTAGGCGAGCACTGGGCTGCAGCTAAGCCTCCGAGTGGGAGGCATACTCTCCACTCGGTAGGATTTTTCAAACTTAGGCGAGCACTGGGCTGCAGCTAAGCCTCCAAGTGGGAGGCAGACTATCCACGCGGTAGGATTTTTCAAACTTAGGCGAGCACTGGGCTGCAGCTAAGCCTCCGAGTGGGAGGCAGACTCTCCACTCAGTAGGATTTCAAATACTTAGGCAAAACGGGTTCGCAGCTAAGCCTCCGAGTGAAAGGCTTGCTCGTCACTCGGTAGGAATTTTTTTTTACAAACTTAGGCGAAACGGATTCGCAGCTAAGACACCCACTGGGGGATTTCTTACATAAACAAAAGCAACAACAATTAATGGGAAAATTATAACACTTTTGTCTTTGATAAGCAACCTACAGGAGTACTTTTATTACATCCCATCCGAGTGAGTACTTAAGTGTAAAAGGGGCGGAGCAGATCCGCATTCCAAGCTCGTGGCTCATCAATCTGGCGATCGACATTGTAAAGACGATATGCTCCACTGTGGAGAACTTTGGTGACGATGAAGGGGCCTTCCCAAGTAGGGGCGAGTTTGTGTGTCTTCTGTTGGTCCACTCGGAGGACCAAGTCTCCTTCTTGGAAGGCTCAACTCTTCACGTTTCTGGCATGGAATCGATGCAAGTCTTCCTGATAGATGGTCGATCGGATCATGGCCATCTCTCTTTCTTCTTCCAGAAGGTCGACTGCATCCTGCCGGGCTTGTTCTGCTTCATCTTCAGAGTAGAGCTCGACTCGGGGTGCATTGTGAAGCAGGTCACTCGGAAGAACTGCTTCAGCTCCATAGACCAGAAAGAACGAAGTTCTCCCAGTCGACCGATTAGGAGTAGTCCTCAATCCACAAAGAACTGATGGAAGTTCGTCGACCCATGCGCCTACTGCGTGTTTGAGATCACGCATCAACCGGGGTTTCAGCCCTTTAAGAATTAGGCCATTTGCTCTTTTTGCTTGTCCAGTCGACTTGGAGTGGGCGACTGAAGCATAGTCGACTCGTGTGCCTTGAGAAGCGCAAAAGGCTTTGAATTGGTCGGAATCGAAGTTTGACCCATTATCAGTGATGATGCTATACGGGACTCCATTTCTGAATATCAACTCTCTGATGAAACTGATAGCAGTGCCGGCATCAAGATTCTTGATAGGCTTGGCTTCGATCCACATGGTGAACTTGTCGATTGCCACCAGTACATGGGTGAAGCCGCTCCTGCCAGTTCTCAGTGGTACAACCATATCTAATCCCCAAACAGCGAAGGGCCAGATGATTGGAATGGTCTTCAGGGTTGAGACGGGCTTGTGCGACATGTTGGAGTAGAACTGACATCCTTCACATTTGTCGACTATCTCTTTCGCCATTTCATTTGCTCTGGGCCAGTAAAAACCCGCTCGGTATGCTTTAGCCACAATAGTCCGAGAGGACGCATGATGGCCACAGGTCCCCGAGTGGATGTCATTAAGAATTATCCGACCCTCTTCTGGCGTTATACATTTCTGACTGGCTCCAGTCGCGCTTTCTCTGTACAATTGTCCCTTCATCACAGTAAAGGCTTTGGATCGACGAACGATCTGTCGAGCCTCTTCTTCATTCTCTGGGAGCTCTTTCCTTAGGATATATGCGATGTACGACACTGTCCAGTCGGGAGTGATAACCAAAACTTCCATGATTAGGTTGACCACGGCTGGGACCTCGACTTCAGTCGGATCTGTGGCACTCTTTGGCTGCGGGGCTTCTTCGGTGAAAGGATCCTCTTGAACTGACGGTGCGTGGATATGTTCCAAAAACACACCACTGGGAATGGCTTCTCTCTTGGAACCTATCTTTGCCAAGTCATCAGCTGCTTGATTTTTTAGTCGGTGTATATGATGAAGCTCTAACCCCTCGAATTTCTTCTCCAGCTTTCTTACTGCATTGCAGTAAACAATCATGGCTGGGCTTCTGACGTCCCACTCCTTCATCACTTGGTTAACCACCAAATCCGAGTCATCGTAGACCATGAGGCGATGAACGCCGAGTGAAATGGCCATACGCAACCCATACAAAAGTGCTTCGTATTCTGCTTCATTGTTGGAGGAATCAAAGTGAATCTGGAGTACATATCTAAGCTTATCTCCTCGGGGGGAAACCAACACTACCCCAGCACCGGAACCATTCAGCATCTTAGAGCCATCAAAGAACATGGTCCAGTGCTCCGAGTGAACTTGAGTCGGCAGTTGTTGTTCAGTCCACTCAGCGAGGAAATCTGCTATTGCTTGGGACTTGATAGCTTTCTTTGCCTCAAATCTGATATCCAGGGGAAGGAGTTCAATCGCCCATTTTGCCACTCGACCAGTTGCATCTCTGTTGTGCAGAACCTCTGACAATGGGGCATCGTTGACGACTGTAATGGTATGGTCAGAGAAGTAATGAGCAACTTTCTTTGTGGTCATATAAATCCCATATACAAGCTTCTGATAGTGAGGGTATCTTTGCTTTGACGGGGTCAGAACTTCAGAAATATAATACACTGGGTGCTGTACTTTGAAGGCTTTTCCGTCTTCTTCCCGCTCGACCGTAAGTACTGTACTGACGACTTGTCCTGTGGCTGCAATGTAAAGCAGCAAAGGCTCTTTTCTGATCGGGGCAACAAGCACCGGCTGGGTGGAAAGCATGGCTTTTAGCTCTGCAAACGCTGCATCAGCTTCAGGAGTCCACTCGAACTTGTCTGACTTCTTCATCAGTCGGTAAAGAGGCATTGCCTTTTCACCAAGACGAGAGATGAATCGACTTAAAGCGGCCAAGCAACCAGTAATCTTCTGAACATCGTGCACCCGCACAGGTCGTTTCATTCGGAGTATAGTGCCCACTTTCTCTGGATTTGCGTCGATTCCTCGTTTGGAAAAGAGAAAACGGAGTAAATTTCCGCCAGGAACTCCGAATGTGCACTTTGATAGATTAAGCTTGATATCATACCTCCTGAGGTTGGCAAATGTTTCAGCAAGGTCAGTCAGCAGGTCGGAACCTTTCCGTGACTTGACCACAATATCATCCATGTACGCTTCCACATTCCGACTGATTTGAGTGAGCAAACACTTCTGAATCATCCTCATGAACGTGGCTCCGGCATTCTTGAGGCCGAATGGCATGGTGACATAACAGAAGCACTCGAATGGGGTGATGAAAGCTGTTTTGATCTCATCGGGTCCATACAAACGAATCTGATGGTACCCGGAATAGGCGTCTAAGAAAGACAGTCGCTCACACCCCGCAGTCGAGTCGACTATTTGGTCGATGCGGGGGAGAGGAAAATGATCTTTCGGGCAGGCCCGATTGATATGTTTAAAGTCAATGCACATGTGAAATGACTTGTCCTTCTTGGGGACCATGACACATTGGCGAGCCACTCAGAGTGGTAAATTTCACGGATAAACTCTGCTGCTAAGAGTCGAGCCACCTCCTCGTCAATGGCCTTCCTTTTCTGGAAGGCGGACCATCGCAGATGTTCTTTGACCAGTTTCTCCTTTGAGTCGACTCGTAGACAGTGCTTAGCCAGCCCCGTGGGAACACTCGGCATGTTAGAAGGTTTCCATGCGAAGATGTCCCAGTTCTCATGGAGGAACTGGATGAGCGCTTCTTCCTATTTGGGGTCGAGCGTTGTGGAGATATTAGTCGGAGCAGCATTCGGGTCGGTCGGGTGGATGTGAACCGGTTTTGTCTCACCGGACGACTGAAATGCTGATTCCATAGCGGGCTTCTTAGCTCGCAACAAATCACTCGGGTCTACATTTTTCTGGTGTTCCTGCCACTCTTCCGCTACCATCTGAGCATCGGCGATCTTTGAGCCTTTCTGAAAGCACTCTTCCGCCTTCTTGTGATTGCCAGTAACAGTGATCACACCCTTAGGTCCAGGCATCTTCAATTTGAGGTACACATAACATGGTCGAGCCATAAAACGTGCATAAATTGGTCTACCCAAAATTGCGTGATAGGCACTTTGGAAATCCACAACCTCAAATGTCAACTTTTCGGAAATTTTTGGAATCACCAAAAACTACATCGAGAGCAATCTGGCCGAGTGACGCAGCCTTCTTGCCAGGAATGACTCCATAGAAACTCATGTTGCTGGTACTGAGTCTGGACATTGGAATGCCCATCCCTTTCAGTGTCTTTGCGTGCAGTATATTCAAGCTACTGCCACCATCCATCAGAACTTTAGTCAGTCGAGTGCCTTCGACAACTGGGTCGACCACCAGAGCTTGCCTCCCAGGGGTGGCTATGTGTGTCGGGTGATCAGACTGGTCGAACGTGATGGCAGTCTGAGACCATTTCAGATAATTGGGTGTTGCCGGAGCAACCATATTCACTTCCCGATTGATAACTTTCAGTCGACTTTTGCTTTCAACGTCAGCAAAAATCATCAGGGTGGAATTGACCTGGGGATATCCATCAACAATATCCTCTTTGTCCTCAACTTTGTCCGACTCCTTCTCCTTATCTTTGGGTAGTTTCCCCTGGAATTGCTGGATCAAGAGCCGACACTATCGAGTGGTATGTTCGGGTAAATGAAGTTACCCTCTTCATCTTTCTTCGTGTGGATGTGACATGGCAAATCCATCACGTCATTTCCTTCCTTGTCTTTCACCTTCTTAGGGTTCCAAGGCCCTTTCGGCTTCCCTTTAAACTTTCCTTGAGTCACAGCTAAGGCTTCTCTAGGAGCAGCTGGCTCGGCTTTTCCTTTCTGCTTCCAACTGGAGTTCCCTCCTCCGGTTTCATGGGCGACTGACTTGTGCTTGCCGCTCCAGAGCCGATCCTCTTCTTCACCATTGGCATACTTGGTGGCTATCTCCATCATTCGACTCAGAGACATGTCTCCGGTTCAACCGAATTTCAGGTTCAGCTCTCTGTACTTAACGCCTTCCTTGAAGGCACAGACTGCCTGGTGATCAGATACATTCTCTACCGTGTGGTGCAATGTGATCCATCTCTGGATGTAATCTCTCAAAGTCTCATTCGGCTTCTATACACAAGTTTGCAGCTCTGTCAGTCCCGCTGGTCACGTGCAAGTTCCTTCAAACATTCTGATGAACACATGGGAAAGATCTTCCCAGGTGTAAATGCTGCTGGGTGCTAACTGATTCAGCCATGCTCTGGCCGAGCCCTCCAACATAAGAGGCAAATGCTTCATGGCCACCTCATCATTGCCGCCACCAATCTGAACAGCCACTCGGTAGTCCTCAAGCCAAGTATCAGGCTTGGACTCACCAGTGAACTTACTGACTCCAGTCGCCAACCTGAAGTTGGGAGGAATCACCGCGGCCCTGATGGCTCTACTAAAACATTCTGGTCCTGAGACATGCACTCTGCTGCTGGTGGGTACATCTCTGTCGTGACCCTCTCGGTGAGCTCTGTTCCTATCGACCAGACTTTAACGATAATGGATCTCGCATCAAAGACTGGTTCCCTGGGGTCGACTGGAATCCTTCGCCCAACGCTGTGCTGGCGTCTATCATCCTGTTGCCGAGGCGCATACGATCCACCCCTTGGGGGAGGGGTGGGCACTCGACGTCGATCATCGCGATTGAATCGGTGATCATACTGCTCACGGTTCTTGTATTGATCGTGCCGGTGCCCACGTCCCTCACGCCTCGGGGGCGATCTGGGGCTATGAGCCAACTAAACTGTATTTGCAGCTACGGATCTGCTGTGAATCCTGTTCCGCGACTGTGATACAGCTGAATTTTTATCTCCTGCTGCCCGGAGTAAATCTCTGATTTGCATCAAGACTCTGCCAGCCTCTGACTAGGAAGGCTGAATTGACTCTGCTATACAGGCCGCAGCTGCTAAATTCTGAATTGGAGTTTGATATACCTGAGTCGGTGGTGGAAAGAGCTGACGTTGACTGGAGTCCGGAACCTGTTGCCGTGCACGCTCGTTGAGTGCTCGCTGAAGGTTCTCCAGTCGAGTGCACTCAGCCAAGTTGGCCAAGCGTGCGTCCTCTAAGGCACGAGCCTCAGGGGTTTCTCCAACGATAGGAGTGTGTAGCGCATCCATATTCTGGCGGCGAAGATCTTCCCTCTGCAGTGAATTGAGGGGCTCGGGGAGATACTCCTTGTGGGCATGCAACGGATCGCCTCCGCCGTCGCCTCCTTCGGTGCCGGGAAAACCGGGAGGACCGCGTGGTCCATCGACCATCAGAACCTCCGCCGCTGGATCACTGGTGTCACACTCGGATGTAGTCTCTGCGGAGCCAGTCGAACAGGCCGTAGAGAGATTCGTCGGGCTCAATTGTCGTGACTTGGGGGGTGGCCGACTGGCGGGCCACCGCGTGCCTCACCCACCACTGAAGCCTCGACCGACCGGAGCGCTTGCGCTGGCGGGAAGCGGGGAGGGAGGATGACACAACGACCGACCGATACTGGGTCGACGGTTGCCGCAGGAGGACGCCGCGGACACACGCGCGAAAGTGCATTGCTCCGCGGACTGGGAGCGCGTCGATGTCGAGCGGAGCCTCCTGAAGCCAAGAGGAGTCATCGGCGACGAACGTGAGTGCGCCGAGACGGATCTCCCGGCCCTCAACCAAAACTCCGCCTGAAACCATGATCAAGGAGATCGAGAAAAATTGCAACTTCTCCAATAAGTCGCTAAGACACCTGCCCCAAGGTGGGCGCCAACTGTCGTGGTTCTAAGTCTGACAGTATTGTAGGGGGGTACTAATGGAGAGGCAAGATCCTAGCTATGGAGTAGTTGTATACGCAAGAGGTTTTACGAGTTCAGGCCCTTCTCGGAGGAAGTAACAGCCCTACGTCTCGGAGCCCGGAGGCGGTCGACTGGATTATATGCGTATGAGTTACAGGGGTGCGAACCCTTTACACTAAGGAGGGGGGTGGCTTATATAGAGTCCGCCAGACCCCTCCGGCCCTTAGTTATGCAGGGTTTAAGATACATTAAGGTTGGGCATTACTGGTAACGCTATACATAAAGTGTTATGATGACCATAAAAGCTACTTAATGACCGACCGTTGGCATGCAGAGTGACTTTAGATCTCCTGGCCGTCGAGTGGTTGGCTTCATGGTCGAGTGTTTGGCTTCATGGTCGAGTGTCCTCGAGTCCGTCGAGTGGAATACTCCTGAGTCGATTGACAGGTGGTTTCTTCTATAGGTGTCCTTGGGTAGGGTATTTTGGACAGGTCCATGACCCTACCCTAGGTACATGGCTTCATCACCAGCCATTACCGCTTCGATTTCCCAGATCTCTCCGGGGCAGTTTGTCAAGTTCTTGCCTCCTTGTGCCGTCACATACTACAATGATACACTGCGTTATAAGGGTGGAAATGAAGAACAATTGGTATAGGTAAATGCAATGTGGATGCAATAGAAATGAATGTTGTGCTTGGCTCATGTAACTTTTACTACTTGATAAAGAGAGCATCTGCATTAGAATTGGGTGTTCGCAGTACAATTCACTACACTAAAATTACTTCTTGAAAATTCTTGTGTTTCACTATGAGCATAAAATAGATGTAAAGTTGAGTTTGGGTCCAGTAACTTTTACTTGAGAAAGTGAACTAGCAGTTAACATATCTGCATTAGAATAGGGGTTGTTTGCAGTATAGTTTGATTTACATGGAAACTAACAGTCAATATGACCAATTACACCCTGCGTCTACAACGCCACAATACCAAGATCAAAGTCGAGACATCAAGGACAGTAAGGAAAAACAAAGAGACCTGATGCGGCTAACGACTTGAAACTGATATAATATAATGTATTTGCATTATTTTCTACGTACTACAAATTAGCCACTACAAGTAGGAGTGCACCACAGTAAAATATAAAGCGTTATTGTGTAATGCATTTCTTAAGTGGTATTGTTATGTATCAGAAAAGAGCAACCAAGACATACCAGAAGTGGACTTGGATAGGCTAGGACGCTCGCGGTGACCCACTGGTCTTCTCGGGTGATCTATTGCATCCTATGGCCGAAAAGTGCCTTTTTTCATTCCTCCCGGCATTTTGGCCGAGATGGAGGTAATGCGGCTACTTTGCAGAATCCATGGTGTCCAACCAAGGAGAGCTCGCTAGACCAAGTGGCCCTATCCCCGGTTTTTTTTGGAAAAGGGGTGCAACCCCGGCCTATGCATCAGAAAGATGCATATGGGCATATTTATTAAAAGCTAATAGGTTCAACAAAAGTCATGTAGTCCAAAACAAACGAGTCACGACCAGACGGCTCACAAAGAGCGGAAAAGAAAAGCCACAGCGGGCAGGCAAAATGAAGATAGGAAAACTAATTGCCTATCCTATTACATGACCGCCATCCAAACCGGCTGAATATAGCCCGAGCTACCATCTTCCATCGGGTAGATCCAGTAACCAAATGCTCCCTAGCCTCCGTTTGAGTGAGTAGCGACCACATACAGATCAACCTAGTGGCTCAGAAGATAACCTGCAAAAAATGAGTATTTGATGTTCTGTTAAAAACCAAATCATTCCTGCAGTTCCAGACTGCCCAAAGTAAAGCACATACTCCTACACGAATGTGTCTTGTTGTTTGGGTCTCTATCCCTTCAAGCCACGTCCCAAATAACGTGTTGATATTATTCGGAGGAGTAATATTAAAAGCAATGTGAACAGTCCACCAAAGAACCTTCACTAGTAGAAAAAGGGCCTAATGTGAGGCACATTAGTCTCGGTTTGTAACAAAACCGGCACTAATGATAATGTGATCATTAGTGCCGGTCCCAACGGTTAGGGGGGCGGAGATCATTAGTACCGGTTCATGGAGAACCTTTAGTACCGGTTCATGCCACGAACCGGTACTAAAGAGGCAGTTGCAGGCTGTGGTCAGGCTGGGGCCCCACCAGCACCTTTAGTACCGGTTCATGCCTCCAACCGGTACTAGAGGTTTCTAGCTGATTCATTCTGCAGCTGTTTTTTAGTCCCACCTCGCTCCGCTAACAGAGTTTTTACCACCTTAAATATGTTACTTCTCGAACTATCACAAACACTTGGTCTTCATTGAACTCTATGTGTAGGATCTGTGGCTGCAATAGGAGTCTTCGCCGGTTCTTAAATCGGGATAGATTCCTATATTGACAATTTGGATTCTATACAAAAAACCATTGATGACCAATGTATTTTTTATGTATTTCTCTGTAGCAGTAGCGCATTTTGGCTGAAAGGCGGTACTGATCAATGTATTTTTTCTGCGTTCAGATGCACAATTCAAATCCACAATCTCTTTCGAAGTACTGGATGCACTTCATGTACAAACTGGACAATCTCTTAGTAAGTATAAGGGTTTCGGACGAAAACTCATCTGTTACACCGGCTATTCAATATTTTAATAACTTAGTATAACTCCAGACTTTTTCTGCGTTCAGATGCATAATTCAAATCCACGTCATCAACTTTCAACCCTTTCTGACATAATTTGCTATTTTCGATGCATTACTAATTTGTTTTCAGAGCTAAATCACTGTGAAAGTGGAAAGCAATACAAAAATGAACTTTGAAAAGGTTGAAACTTGGCAAGGTATCATCATTTCACCTGCATAGCATGTGCAAAAACGTAGAGAGGGTTACGACAAAAACTGGATGCACTTCGTGTACAAACTGGACAATCTCTTAGGAAGTATCAGGGTTTCGGACTAAAACTCATCGGTTACACCGGCTATTCAATATTTTAATAACTTAGTACAACTCCATACTTTTTTTGGTTCAGATGCAGAATTCAAATCCACGTCATCAACTTTCAACCCTTTCTGACATAATTTGCTATTTTTGATGCATTTACTGATTTGTTTTCAGAGCTAAATCACCGTGAAAGTGAAAAGCACCAGAAAATGAACTCTGAAAAGGTTTAAACTTGGCAAGGTATCATCATTTCACCCGCATAGCATGTGCAAAAAAGTGGAGAGGGTTACGGCAAAAACTGGTGCACTTCGTGTACAAACTGGACAATCTCTTTCGAAGTATCAGGGTTTCGGGAGAAAACTCATCTGTTACACCGGCTATCTAATATTTTAATAACTAAGTACAACTCCGGACTTTTTCTGTGTTCAGATGCAGAATTCAAATCCATGTCATCAACTTTCAACCCTTTCTGATATAATTTGCTATTTTCGATGCATTTACTGATTTGTTTTCAGAGCTAAATCACCGTGAAAATGAAAAGCACCAGAAAATGAACTGAAAAATCACTACAAATATGAATATAATGATAAAACACACTAATATTAAATATAATAAACTCTAAATATAGCAAAGAACTACTCACAAATAAATAGAAGAAACTATATGAAAAAATGTATTTCCGCGCTGCCCAGTGGGCCTGCTCAGCCTTGGGCGTGCATATGCAGGCCCATAGGGCCCAGCAGGCTCACAGGGCAGCGCAGCAAAGTTAGGCCCAGAGGCCTGCATTATATAGGAGCTCGAACGAGCAGCTGCGGCTGGGTTTATAAAGCAGTGCGGCTGCCCTTCGCTCGGTGAGGTGGGACTAAACAATGAGCACCGCGAAACGGGAGCGCACCCCCTTTAGTACCTATTCGTGGCACAAACCGGTACTAAAGGGTGGGTCTTTACTACCGGGTGGGGGCACGGACCGGTGCAAGGGGGTCACTTCCCGCTGATTCGCCTGGCCAAATTTAACCTTTAGTACCGGTTCCTGTCTCCAACTGGTACAAAAGACCTCCCATATATAACCACCACTTATGAAAATTTTTAGTTATCATCTTCATCTTCGTCGCGCCTGTCCTCACGCCGCACCCGTTGTCGCACCCGTCGTCGTGGTCGCTTCCCCCGTCGTGCGTCGCCCCCATCGCGCCGCCCCCCGTTGCGCCGCCCTCGTCGCGCTGCCCCCGTCGTTGCCGCCCCCCGCCCTCTGGCTCTAAGATGGATTGCGTGCCCCGGTCGGCCCCCTGTCGCTCGCACCGGCGGCCTCCTGTGCACATATATATGCACACACGCACACACACAAACGTACACACAAACGCACACACACACACACACAAATGTTTAATGTCAAAATGTTAGATTAGATAAACATTAGATTATATAAGAATTAGATAATGTTAGATGAGTTAATTTTTTTTACTTTTAGTTATAGATGAATTTATATTAATGCTTGATGAATTGATATATATTAAATTTAGGTATATGAGATTTGATCATCTAATTAAAATTTAGGTATACTTTTTAGCATTGTTGAGGAAATCGTTAACTGGTAACTGCTCGGTTGGCTAGCGAGTAGGGGATTAATAGGCTAATCGGCAAGTTAATCAGACATTTAATCAATTAATCGGACGCTTTATCAGTTTATCGTCTACTCGGTGGCCCTACGAGTAGGGATTAATCGGCAAGTTAACTGCTTAATCGGACGAATTCTTGAACATGGATTTTTAGTAAGAAAATTAATAAAACTAGTTTAGTTGAATTAGTTGAACTAGTTAATTGAATTAGTTGAATTAGGAGCTATACTTTATTCAGGTTTATTTTTAGTATATAAGAGCTTACTTTAGTTGAACTAGCTAGTTGAATTAATAGAACTAGTTTAGTTGAATTAGTTAAATTAGTTGAACTAGTTAGTTGAATTAGGAGCTATACTTTATTTAGGTATATTTTTAGTAAGTGTTTAGTTGAATTAATTAGTTGAACTAGCTAGTTGAATTAATAGAACTAGTTTAGTTGAATTAGTTGAACTAGTTAGTTGAACTAGGAGCTATACTTTATTTAGGTATATTTTTAGTAAGTGCTTAGTTGAATTAATTAGTTGAACTAGCTAGTTGAATTAATAGAACTAGTCTAATTAGTTGAATTAATTGAATTAGTTGAACTAGTTGGTTGAATTAGTTGAATTATGAGCTATACTTTATTTAGGTATATTTTTAGTAAGTGCTTAGTTGAATTAATTAGTTGAACTAGCTAGTTGAATTAATAGAACTAGTTTAATTAGTTGAATTAATATAACTAATAAGTGTTTAATGTTTCACCTATGAACATATATAGGAAATGTCGTCTGGCGACGAAAATAATTTCATTATGTGCGAAGACTGTGAAGACCAACGCGGCCTGTGCGACAAAAAAATCCTAGTTGATGATAGGCGCTTCAGCATCAAGCTGGATGAGACATTCGAAATGGATACAGTAAGTCACAATGACAAGTCTTTTTCATAATTAAGCATGACTTATATATGCTTCATTTGCTTCAACTAATTATTTTAAATTTTCACTATTATACTAGCGTATCCCCTGCTATGCAAGAATTTTTGTCTTTGATAAGATAGGTTTCATTCCTAACAAAACTATGGAGGTAAAGAAAGTTTACTTGAAGACCAAGCATGGTTACACCTTCAACGTCAAATTATACAATCAAGAAACCTACACCCATTTTGAATGCAAAACATGGCAAGCACTATGCAAGGCTTATGCATTTGAGTCTGATATGTTTATCACTTTTGATATTCTGTAACACCCCAAAAATTTAACCAGGTTTTAGTTATTAAAATTTTCCCAAGAGTTTAAAATATTTGCCTGCAAGAATATTTCTGTTGATTTCAGAACCTTTCCGTTAATATTAAGGAGTTTCTACCCAAGTGGATCCTTCCAAAACATATTGAACTTCTATGCTCTCTCATTAAAAGCATTACTTAATCAGTAGATTTATTTATTAAATTATTTCACCCAGAACTATATTCATTAAAATGACTTGTTTTAAGTTTTGGAGCTCTTTTTGAACTACAACCAGTTGATAAATTTAAGTAAAAATCCAACCAAAATTTGGAGATGTCATGTGATGTCTCCAAATCACTTTTGTGCAATAATATATTTATTTCATTGCATATTTTGAGTTTTACACCTGTTTTTCAAATCTGATCCAGTGGACACTTTTGCACTATAGCCTAATTAAATATCTCCTCACAGCCTCCACCAAAATTATGGGATGTCAGTGGTAGCATGCCATCCAACTTTATGCAAAAACCTAGTGTTGTTCTTTGGAGAAATTGAGTGAATCAACCTCTTTTTCATTCTGGACCAGACTTGTGTTTTCTACTGCAACCCTATTCATTCTTGCTCTAGTGAGCTTGTACTTCCTCCTGCTTGTAGTCAACCCTAAAAAAGCCCTAAGTCCAGGAGCATGCATTTTTTGGAACACTTTTGGTCCATGTAATGATGCCATTTACTCCCTATCCAGAATTGTAGTTTTGCAAAACTTGCACTAGCAATTTTCTCCTTTTGGCAAACTAACTTCACCACCCTATCATACATCTATAGAGACACTCATCTGGAGAATTTGGCCACCCGAAGTACTGCCTGGATGCCCTTGGCATTTTGACAAACACCCTGAGTGCATAGCCAGATTTGGCATGATTTCAAGTTCACATTGTGAACTTGAGCCCCTGACCTATCCACCATGTCCTTTGATTCCCTTGCTAACCCTAAACTAGACCTGTTTCTTGCCAGCCTCACCCGCGACCTCTAGGCTACCCTGGCTTTTCGTCGAGCACATCCCGGGCGTGCTCTGGGCGCGCCCAGAGCGTGCGTTTGGCACGCACATGCGCCCGAGCCGCCGCGTCCCGCCCCGCACTCACTCCGGTCCATGACCGACCGCAGCCAGCACAACGTGTCCCCTTCTGCACCCCACAAGCCCTGCAGCTCTCGCCACGTCTCCGGCAGGCCAGCACCTAGCCGCCACTGCCGCCCTACAGCTCCTGCGCTGGCCAGCGCCGCCCAAGCCACCTCCGCTCGCTAGCTCGCCCTTGGAGCAGTAGCCGCTCGTCCGCTAGCTCCTGCCGCCATCCCCAGCCTCGCCACGATGCCCTGCAGCTACAGAACGTCGGTCGCTGATGAGCTCATCCATTGCCGCCGCGAACCGACGTGGGAGCGCTATAAAAGGAAGCCCCTCGAGCCCTCCGAGCACACAAGCAGCCTCACACCATACTCCTGGTGCCCCCGTTGCCGTCAATTGGAGAGAAAGAGGCCGTCTTCCCCCACTCCGGCCAGTCCAGCCACCGCCGCCTCCCGGCTCCGTTCGGCGCAACCAGGGCCTCCCCCTCTCCACTAGGAACCCCCTCGCCCTCCCGTGAGTCCGTCCCCCTACTCAATCTTGATCGGGACTCGCCGCGGGTGAAATCTCACTTTTTCCGACGACCACCGTCCGCCACGGAGCTCGCCGCCGGCAGCTCCGTCCACCCCAGAGTACAAAACAACCACCGGAGTGACCGCCTCGACCCCCTGAGCCCGCGGGTGACCTCTATTTCTCGAACGGTGTCGCCGTTCGCCGGCGAGCGTCGCCGGAGTCCCGCCCCCCTCTCGGACAGAGGAAGAGGAGGGAAGTGGACTAGTCAAACCTGACCAGTGGGCCAGGCGGGCCCACTGTCAGTGACTCAGGCGCAGTCCATGCTGGATAAGTGGAAGCGTATTTCTAGAATACGCTTTCGACGTGTACGTATTTATTCGAAATGTTTTTATTTTCTGTTTTATTTTAAATAACAGATTTTGACCAAACTTTGACCGGTTATATCTTATTAAATACAACTCCAAATAAATAAATTCTTTTTCCTACCTCTCTCAAATATTGTCTAGTTTATTTTAAGATTTATTTGAAAAATTTTCAAAACAACTTTTTGTGTTGTTTTGATTTTGTGTGTTAATTCAAATATATATATTTTAAATAGGATTTTTGAAGAGAGGAGAAAGATTTCAAGATGTTTTGGAATGCACCCTGCCTTCCCATGACCTGAAGGCAAGCATTCTGAACCCTGGTGTAATTTTTTGTGTGTGTTGTTTGACTCGGTGACAACAACACCCCGACACGAGCATACGTCATTTTATGTAAGGATGTGATCCTACTCATGAGTGCATATTAATGATTTTTATGCTGATGGAGTTGACATGGTTGTGATGGAAATCAGCATCATATGCCTTTCATGCATACCGGAAGGGAAGCCGGGAAGGCCTCTGTCTTGGGTAGATACGGTCATGTTCCTAGTCCTCTGTCGAGACGGACGTGTCCGGTATGGCATGAGGGGGTATGTCGCGTGTTGTTTCTATCTGTTGGTTGAAGTATATTTTGTTATACTAATCATGCAGAAAAATATTTGAACCTCCTGAGTCGACCGTAGATCGAGTCTTGTTCCGGTAACCCCCATACTTGTTTTTGGTGCTGCCACTTGTCCCTGCCATAGGTAGGGTACGGTTCAGTAAGTTGTCAACCCCTTTCCTAGCACACACCGTACAGAGAGGCCATGGTGGAAGATGCTGGAGGCATCCGGTAGACATGCCACCTGGTCTGGGAGCATGGGTGTTTCGGTTGTAGCCGAAGGGGGTAGCTCCCCAGTTTGCGCGCGGTATAAATTTTTGTGATCCCATGTTACGTCGAGGTTGTAGCCTCCCCACTTAGAGTTTTGCTCGACAGGTGTCATGGGTGAGTCCAGACACATGTGAGTTAAGCTGGTGTGTGCAAGTTAGGGTGTTTCCAACAAAAAGGCCGTAGACGGAATTAGTCCCGATGGACTAAAGGAATCCGTTACTCGTGGGTAAAGAGTTCACCCTCTATAGATATTAAACCTATTCGAATAGCCGTGTCCATGGTTAAGGACTACAGTCTGGGATGGGTCAAGTGTCGGTCTTTGTGTCGGTCTTCGGAGGTGAAACTGTTAAACCAGAACTGCAATCACGACTTGTGACTTGTGATAATTATGATTATTATTTTTGTTGTGGACTAACCCGTGATATTATTGGTATTATCGAATATCCCTGGGATGGTTCTACCTCCTGGATATTCACTATGATTGTTTTTAAAAGCCCTTTATGTGGTGTCGCTAAGACGCCCGACTGCGGCATTTCTTTTAAAGCCCTTTATGTGGTGTCGCTAAGACGCCCGACTGCGGCATTTCTTTTAAAGCCCTTTATGTGGTGTCGCTAAGACGCCCGATTGTGGCATTTATTTTAAAGCCCTTTATGTGGTGTCGCTAAGACGCTCGACTGCGGCATTTCTTTTAAAGCCCTTTATGTGGTGTCGCTAAGACGCCCGACTGTGGCATTTCTTTTAAAGCCCTTTATGTGGTGTCGTTAAGACGCCCGACTGCGGCATTTCTTTTAAAGCCCTTTATGTGGTGTCGCTAAGACGCTCGACTCTGGCATGCTTGTTATTTATTTCATAATTTTAATACTACTATGTTATTGCACATTCATAAATAACATGCTCGCATGCATCAGAGTTTTTATTACCTTTTTTGACTAACGTCATGAGCATAAAATATTTTCAGCACATCACTGTTATATTATACCTGTGTTCATAATGTTTGCGAGTACATTCAATGTACTCACTGGCTTGTCCCTGGCTATTGTCTTGGCCAGATTTTCTTGCGTGGAGAGGACCGACCGTGGCGACAGCCCCGGAACCTAAGCAACGGTGATAGCAGCCTCGCGAAGATAGGAGTTAACCTGGTCAGTTGTTCCTGTGGGAAATGGATTCCCATAGACGCTGATGATCCACAAACCGCTTCCGCAATCAACCACTAGAAACCATATTGTTGTACTCCCAGGCCAGAATGGGCTTGCACTACATATTTTTCGCATTTTTGCTTGGAATTTCTGTATCAAGTTGGTGCCTCATCAGCTAACAGTAATCCTGGGGCTGGTGAGCACAAGGGCCATTTTCTGGAAATTAATACCTGGAAATCCGGTCCCCACATATTCGTCCCGAAGATGATATTGAAGGTAATAGAGACATTTGGGTCGATGTTCAGACGCCTCCAGTTCTACCATTATGTGAGTTTCTCAACCATATCTATGTCTTTGATGTTGTTTTTTCAAAAAAAAGTTGACAACTAATTTCTATTGACAACTTATTTCCATTCAAGCAAACCTGTCCAACACTTGGTAGACAGGACCTTCCACTGTCCAGTGGCTGAATTAAACTGTGAGGAGATAAGTCATTATGTTTCATGGCTTGAGGATCTTCATAATGTCAAGACAAATTATTTTTCTGGAATTAAAAATCTTAGTACTCAAAACGTGCAACCAATAGTAATCTTATTGAACTACGGTCACATCTATTTAGGAAAGATGGTAAGATTTTTACTATTTTTCCTCAGTGCATCTTTTGCATACATTATTTTTTAAGCTAAACTTCATTGCTAAGTATGTTACTATACGATGTTCTTCAACAGGGACTCCCGATGAATGTTTTGCCTCAGTGGATCGAGACTAAAGGTCGCATGAGAATGCACTACTAGGGAAAAGGCTAGCAGCAGCGCGGATTTTAGATGTATCAGTAGCGCGGGGACAGGCGCTACTAATAAGGCGCTACAGCTAACATATAGCAGTAGCGCGTGCTCATCGGCGCTACTGCTACACAAGTGTAGCAGCAGCGCTGTTTGCGGAAGCTCGCTACTGCTAGTAGCTCTAGCGCGTTTTACCTTGACGCGCTACTGCTACCGCAGCGCTGCTGCTAACTTTTGTACACTCGCTACTGCTAATTTAAGTAGGTTTTTTTGTTTTTTTTGGCATATTTGTTTGTATTTGAACATGCTTTATAGAAGAATCTTTAGCACATAGAAATGTAATCATGATACACATACAAATGTCTGTGAGACCACAAATGTAATCATAGCATGTACATACAAATAGTCTCATCATAATCATCATCCAACACAAAGTGATATCTTGTCATCATCTCGAAAATAGCGATACATGCAAGTCTCGAATACTTGCAACTACAACAACGTCATCCATCTAAACAAAGGTATACGCAAGAAGTGCTATCACTATGAGTGAGAGCGGAACTATGCAGTACATGAGGTGGCGGTTACGAGTCCTCTCTCGCGCTAGCGTGAACCTCAAGTAACTAGCTTCTCCTTCTTGTCTGCTTTTGAAGCCTTTATGGCTGGCGCCCATGAACCCATTCACTTGCGCCTGACACTCATGCCACTCATTGTACACCCCCGGAACCTTCCCTTTGTACACGCATAGCAATTCCATCTCGCCATCAAGAAACTAGGTACCTGTTAGAGATGCATGTTCACGAAGAGGATGTACAATCATATATATATGCAACAAAATATACTAGAGCAACACCGAAAAAGAAAGGATTAGCAACTAGATGCAACATACAGTATGCAAATTAATTAACTAGAGGTACGCAGGTCATCGTACGCAAACTAACAAAGTAGCGTTACGCAAGTTCAGCATGGACCGTGGACATCACAAAGTTTCATCGCTACAAGAAGTATACAAGTTCAACCGACACATATCATCATCATCGGCATCATAAATCACTAGAAGTTCCATCCTTCCATATCATCGAGGACGAACCCTAGCTTCTTGAACGGCGCGAGGTCTAGACGTTGCATTCCTATGCGAGTTCGGACGTCAGCTCGCGATATAGGGCCGTGGTGGAACATCCCCTTCTCATCGACGACTTCTTTCATGATGATCGTCGCAATGTCGCTCTGGATGCGAAAGAATTCATCTCTAAGTTTATAATCCGCTTCTCCATGACATTCTAGCCACTTGTGGATACGATCATCATTTCTGCTGTTAATGCGAAGCTTTTGGTGATCCGTGTTGAACTGAATCATGAGATGGACAATGTAGAATCCATCCTTCTTGCTTGGTTTTGGGACATGGATGCAGGAGAAGTTAGTTTTATGCGTGAAACCCATCTTCTTTTTCCTTTGTTTATTAATCTGCACGTGGCCACCTCTAAAGCTGAAGCCTTGGAGAGCATCATCTAGAATATTCATTATGTGGGTGTAGTATTTTTTCTCGTAGTCTTTGGAAGGGTCAAAATACACGGCGTGGGAGACTTGTGGGTAAAGAACGATAAGGACGGAGCGCCCGTTGCTGTGGGGAAAAGACACCTCAAATTATTCCCCATATGAGAGAGAAGGAATGATTGAAATGTACGAAAGGGTTGTCCGGAACTGACTTACTTTGGATGATAAGGCACAAGGACAATTTCCCAGTCCTTATTCTGTACCATGAAGTTTTGGAGGTACTCCCTAGCAGTTTCACGCTCAAAGTCGCCGAGACTCAAGAAAGACTCGTGCATGTAGTACGGATCCGCCACACAGATCTGCGAGACTTCTTCACTCTTCATGACGGAGCTCATATGTAGCGCAAAAAGGCGGACGATAGTAAAATCAAGCCGCCTTGTTAGAAACATCTCAAAGATATGGTCAAACCGCAGGAAGAACACCTCCGCGGGCCGTGTGTCGACGTAGCACTTCCCCTCAGGCACACAAGCCGCGTATGTCGGATATCCTGGATCCTTTGAGGCTAGTAGGCTTTTCTCAGTCGACGACACATGGTCGTGCAGTCTCCTGAGATCCCCTGATAGTGCCTCCAGCGGTTTCGGCGGTAGCATCGGCTCGCCCGTGAGATGGAACATGATCGCACTTTTCACGGGTACACGCTCTTCAGAATGCATCGTCTGGCTGCTATGTGCTCTGGCTTGTTTGGAGACAGTTACCTTCCCTGATCTCTTCCTCTCCTTTTTCTTGGGCACACCTTCCAGACCCTTCCTTAACCCCTGCCCCAGTGTTCCCGGGCTAAGTATTGTACGACCCTCACGCCCGGCTAGTTGAGCATGTGTTGAGGCGGCATCTTCAGGCGTGTCCTGTGAGGATTTCATGAAGAGAGACATTTTGCAATCCATGGTACGACCCTGCCCGGGCATATCATCCATATCCTCATTAGCAAGCTGATAGCCCGATTCGTCATATGGTTGACTCATCATATCTATGTCACAGTCATACGCGTTTGTATTGAGTTAATCCATAGGGTCGACCTCCGTCTCATCATCCATTCTCTGTTCTACAGGAGAAATTACATCAGCCAGTACTATTGCACCCCCTTCATCATGTCGTCCGCCGCTCTCACCCGGCACTACAGGAGCTGGCAATTGCGTAGG
>NC_041383.1:42424623-42426936 GCF_002162155.2 Triticum dicoccoides
CGGGGTCGGGGGCGAGGGCCGGGTCGAGGGCGAGCACCCGGGTCGGGGTCGGGGGCGAGGCCCGGGTCGGGAGCGAGCGCCGGGGTCGGGGGCTAGCGCCGGCGCCGGAGTCGGGGGCGAGCGCTGGGGCCGGGTCGGGCGCGACAGTGCGACGGGGGAGAGTGGGGATTTTTGGGGGGGAAAAGGCGGGATGAAGCAGGGCGGGTGAGAATTTTGGGTTAAGTGGACATAGCAGTAGCGCATTTGGACAAAACACGCTGCTACTACCTTCAGTAGCTGTAGCGCTTTATACGAAATTCGCTTCTACTAACTTCAGTATCTGTAGCGGTTTAGGCAAAACGCGCTGCTACTACCTTCGCTACTACCAGTTTTCCTTTTTCTTTTCCTTTATTTTATCCCACTTTTATTTCCCGAGGGCAGTGAACGAAGGGAGGGCGATATATATTGCATCATTTGAAGGTTAAATATGTATGCAAAATAGGAACATATATATTACACATCATTGGACCCATGCATAATAATGGCTAAGTGTGTATACAAAATAGGAACATATATATATATTACATCATTTGACCGATAACATAAGTTTCCTCAGTGCTGACGTTTTCGTTTTTGAGTCAGCTTCTTTCCCTTCTTGTTCGTCGAAGAATAATTGAGCCCCTCATTGTGACTTTGCCTTTTCCATGGAGTACGATTTTTCTTAGGTAATGTAGTATTGATTCTTCTTTTGACGTATACTTCATCATCATCGTCATCTTCCCTCATTGGGTTCCCGTACTGATCATAGTCTTCCCCGTTGGCGACTCCATCCATTCCAATGATGTTCCTTTTGCCTCTCCTCAGGACAACACGGCTGGGATTGCGCGGGTCAGTTATGAAGAAGCATTGTGTCACGTGCTTAGCGTGTACCCATGGCTCATTTTTTGCGATAGCGTTCACGGTAGCGCTCTTGGCGTCGGGTATAGTCATGGTAGTGAAAATCCGGCTTTCTCTTTCGACATTCTTAGCCCATCTGACACGGAACATCGTCGTGTTGTGCAGTCCAGAGTAGTCAAGCTCCCAGATCTCCTCGACCCTTCCATAAAATCGTTCAGTTGTGTCGTTGTCGCTGCCGGTCATGCATTCCATCGTCACCCCTGAGTTCTGATCATCACTTTCCATATCTTTGGCCTCTGTGTAGAACGTGTATCCGTTGATATCATATGCCTGATAGGTTACGAGGTTGGGCGAGGGGCCATGTGCTAAGGCGTATATGAGCAATCCGTCCTTAGAGCCCTCCTCCGGGGGATTAGCAATAATATGCTCTTTGAACCAATGCAGGAAAGTGGAGTTGTGCTCTCTAGTAACTTCGGCGTTCGTCCTGCATACCCCCCGGTCATGATACTTCTTTGCGATAATTTCTTTGTGCAATGCCACGAAAGGATCTACCTCGTCTAGGTGTTGTAGCACTACCAAGTTTGCTCTGTCAAAGTTGCTGCGTCGATCTGAGTATGCCACGTGCAGTTCCCTGCGACCGTTGCAGTGACCATCTCCTTCGAGCCTCCCATCGTGCTTGTTAACGGGCAAACCAACACTAACACCAGGCGGCTGGTCTGCGCCATATAGAAAATTCTCACAGAAAGAGATGCACTCTTGTGCCAAATAGCCCTGGACGATGCTTCCATCCGGACGGGACATGTTATGAACGAATCCTTTGATGATCCCATTCATCCTCTCAAATGGCATCATGTTGTGTAGGAATGACGGCCCCAGGTCTATTATGCCATCCACAATATGGACACACAGATGCACCATCACGTCAAAGAACGCGGGCGGGAAGTACATCTCAAGCTCATTCAGTATCACAACGATCTCTTCATGTAGCCTTTGGAGCTGCTTCACACTGATCGACTTTCGAGAGATGACATCGAAAAAGTTGCAAAGACCAATAAGCGTGTCACGGACGTGCTTGTCCATTATCCATCTAAGGGCAACAGGTAGTATCTGCGTCATCATCACATGACAGTCATGAGACTTCATCCCGCTGAACCTTTTCTTGTCCGTGTCTAGATATCTACTTATCTTGCCACAGTAACCGGAACTAACTTTCACTCCGGTAAGGCACTTAAAGAAGGCATTGATCTCAGCCTGACTTAAGGTGAAGCAAGAAGGGGGGCAATAATCCTCTTTCTTTAGATTCTTGCCCTTCTTCTCCTGTGCCTTTGTCTCCGTCTCTGTCTCGTCTGACATTTTACGAGGCGGCATGTGCAGATCTTCCCTAATTTTCAAATCTTGCAAGTCTTTTCTTGCCTTCGGCCCATCCTTGGTCTTATC
>NC_041383.1:42429095-42430701 GCF_002162155.2 Triticum dicoccoides
AAACATATCACACACACATAAACATATTTTCATTTTGCAAAAGCATGAAATTTTCATCACCTCTATCTCGATCGAGATCGAGCACACGGTGGAGATGATGTTGTAGGGAGAGATCAAAAGTGCATAAAGCTCTTCTTGACAAAGATAGATCTAGTTAGGGGGCAAATAGGTCACTTAACTAAGTGTACATCTACCTAGCTAGCTAATTTGGGAGGAGACAACTTCAACTATGGAGGGGAAAGGAAAAAGAGAAAGGAGATGCATTAATGGAGGTGGTGTAGTTAGGTAGGAGTAATGAAGAGAGAGAAAGGTGGATAGAAGAGAAAGAGTAATGGGGGAGAAGTATTGAGGAAGAGGAAGAGTGAGAGTGGGAGCATGTAGGGGAGGTAGGGGGAAGGAAAGAGAGGAGGGGGAGGGGAGGCACGGGTGGGGAAAGGTGGTGGGTTGGTGCGGGTTAGCAGTAGCGCGGGAGGAGAAACGCGCTGCTGCTAAATAATTAGCAGCAGCGCGCTTTGGGCAATGGCGCTACTGCTAACAGTGACAAAAATTTTGGCAATTTGAAATGTAGCAGCAGCGATCCCAGTAAAAGCGCGCTACTACTACATCTGTAGCAGTAGCGGGGTTCAGGCCACGGCGCTACTGCTAAATGGAGCTCGGTGAACACTGCCGGTGGATATTTGTAGCAGCGCGGTTTACGCAGAGCGCGCTACTGCTAAAAATTTATCAGCAGCGAGTTTCCAGCACACACGCTACTACTAATTTGCAGCAGCGCTCCTTTTTGAGCCGCACTGCTGCTAAGATTCTGTGTATAGGCTTTTCCCTAGTAGTGATGGTTAGCTTACGGCCAAGACCTCCTATAATGCACTTTAGTGCATTCAAGATTTCTAATAGCGAGGAATGCTTAATAGTGAAAGAATGGAGCAGAATTGTCCATGATTGCAAAGACGTACTAGGGGGCAGCAATCAAAAGCGCATCCCACGATTAGGAGACATGTTCATTAGCATGCTCCAATATGATGAATCAGGAGAGCTATACATGTTCTATGCTATTTTACCTGAGAGAGAGCGGTAGGAGTGATTAGCATGCTCTTTGTGTTCTTCGCCCTGAACTTAATCTCAAAGAGTGATTTGCTTTTGTGGTCTTATGTATGAACGTTTATAATCATGACCATGTTGAACTCGATAATATCTTTACTTCTGGTACAAGTGAATGTTTCTTCTTTAAGCTAGTATATATTGGTGGTGATTAGATAGCGGTAATGACTATGATGATTAAATAGTGCTAATGACGACTATGATGAGTTATTATATCATTTATGAAAGAAACCACAGATTAGTTTCAACTGGATGGATCCTAGCTAGCTAAGTGATCAAGTATATGCCATATACATATTACTTGCTCACCTAATATAAGTGATCAAGTAATATGGATATGGCATATATAATTTGATCACTTAGCTAGGATCCATGCAGGCATCCAAGTTGAAACTAATCTGCGTTACTTTCACCTAATGATTTAACAACTCATTATAATGTAAAAACAATCTCTAAATTAAATTGAAAACACAAAACTAAAGGAAAAATAAAAAATAAAACCAAAAACAGC
>NC_041383.1:42734364-42774612 GCF_002162155.2 Triticum dicoccoides
CCCATGGCAAGAAGCGGCCCATTTGTAAGAGAAAAGCTTCTACTATATCTTTGTGTTCTAGGGTGTAGGCTTGAGAGCAAGCTCTTATTTTTCTGCTCCTTTATACACCTGCTATTCGAAATACAATACACTTGCTTGGTAAACAAAGTTGTGGTCCATGGTAGTAGAAGGTATGCTTGGACAGCAACTTTACCTATGGCCAAGGGCACTGTGTTGACTCACCGAGTAGCATTTTGTTCAAGTCTCCTTTGATCGGTAGCCATAGACATCAAATTAATGACAAAACATGGACCATGGATGCCAGCCAATAGGGGCAGAAACGCGCTATTTTGGAATTGAACGCTCTGGGTTGTCAGTCATGAAAAGAAAAGTTGCTGATGTGAACGTTTCTGAAAGAATATCATACGGAAACTAACATTCGGTGGAAACCGTTGAAAACCATATGAAGAAGATGTTTTGATGTTTCAAAATATTCTGAAAAAATACGGGATGTTACGAGGATGATGTTTTATTGGCACACAAAATTTCGAGTTGAAACACATTACGAGATGTGAGCTATGAAAAAGACAAATTCAGTCCTGAATAGTGACACACATCTCATAATGTGTTTATACTTCAAATTTTGCATGGCAATAAAACATCACCCTCTTAACATCTCGTATTATTTTTAGATTTTTTTAGAACTTTCATATATGGTTTTCACGAAGTTTTCGTTGAATATTGGTTTCCGTATGATATTCTCCCTTCTTGTTCAGTCAGTGTGAGCATTTTCTAAGTTTCAGTAGGACATACTAGCTGAATGCATGAGTGTGGCTAACTTACTGGAGCAGTATTCAAAATAATTTAGGCAGCACGATAATAACGATCTTAGCATGTTTTTTACTATGCACAAGCATCTGCCAGTTCAGGTACTGCTTCAGGCGTAGCTGCAAACGTCCTCCCCACATTACGATCCGGTGTAGAGCGTACTTACACGCCCCTGGAAGCCTGGATGGATTAAAAGGCCGGATTGTTCGCTGACACTCTGCGAATCTGCTGTTGTGAAATTTCATAACTCAATCCTGCAACTTGTTGGTCACATCAGATGGTGATAGAGAGGTGGAAGTGGCATATATACCAGCTAACCAAGTCGTCCTTCTGCTCAGTCCGCTGTGGACTTTCTTCAGAAGCTTCAGTCCACCGTGACCTCCTGATGTGGCGTGGTGACCACCCGCTGCGAGAGATGATACTGAGGGCGGGCACTGGCGAGGGCGAGTGCGAGGGCGGGCAGTCGCCATGGTGCAGCTGGTGCTGAGGTCCGGCCAGGGCAGCGGCGACCGTCCACCCCGGCCGGCAGCTTTCCCCCCAGTCTTCATGACGATGGGATGCGGCTCTGTGAGGCACTGGCGGTGGCAGAGGCCAGAGCCATGGCGCCGGGGGGGAAGCCGGGAAGGGGAAGGAGGTGAGCTGGGAAATCGGACGGGGAAGAGGGGATTGGTCTGGTGCGGCGCCATGGCTCCTTTTTTTAGATAGATAGAAGTGGCGAACAGTGCTTCTGTGTACTTGCACGCCCGTCGTTGCGGCCAAACCTGGCCAGATGGGCCACAGGCCAGCCCGTGAGAACGCGTACTCGGCCCATCACGGGTCTGCCCTGGCACGTGTATAAACGGGCTTGTCTAAAAAAACGCATATAAACAGACGGCATGAGGCGCGGGAGCTATATCTCAAAATCACTAACTTATTAATTAAGGTGTGTGATGGAAGGTGTCAGCCGTCTATAGACGACCCTCTCGCTTAGGGTTTTTGGCTCTGGCGGCGATTCCATCGCCGTCTAGAGATCTCATCGGATTACCTACCGCCGGCTGATTCCCTCGCTTAGATCATCTCCCTGATCGGCAGGGGGGAGTTGGGCGCGGTCCTCTGGCGTACTTTTTCCTGGACGACGAACCATAGATGGCGGACCGAGCGGAGTCATCAGCGGCGGGCGGAATGGGAAAAAATCTTGAGGAATTGCTGCAGCACCTGGATCTCCAGGATGACGAACTTGATGATGTGGTTGTAGGGGAAGAAGAGGTGAAGAAGTATGAAGCGGATGCTAGGTGGCTGGCGATTGCGAAGGTGAACATTGTTGAAAATATGCCCTAGAGGCAATAATAAATAAGTTATTATTATATTTCCTTATTCATGATAATCGTTTATTATCCATACTATAATTGTATTGATAGGAAACTCAGATACATGTGTGGGTACATAGACAACACCATGTCCCTAGTAAGCCTCTAGTTGACTAGCTCGTTGATCAATAGATGGTTACGGTTTCCTGACCATGGACATTGGATGTCATTGATAACGGGATCACATCATTAGGAGAATGATGTGATGGACAAGACCCAATCCTAAGCCTAGCACAAAGATCGTGTAGTTCGTATGCTAAAGCTTTTCTAATGTCAAGTATCTTTTCCTTAGACCATGAGATTGTGCAACTCCCGGATACCGTAGGAATGCTTTGGGTGTACCAAACGTCACAACGTAACTGGGTGGCTATAAAGGTGCATTACAGGTATCTCCGAAAGTGTCTGTTGGGTTGGCACGAATCGAGATTGGGATTTGTCACTCCGTGTAAACGGAGAGGTATCTCTGGGCCCACTCGGTAGGACATCATCATAATGTGCACAATGTGACCAAGGGGTTGATCACGGGATGATGTGTTATGAAACGAGTAAAGAGACTTGCCGGTAACGAGATTGAACAAGGTATTGGTATACCGACGATCGAATCTCGGGCAAGTACAATACCATTAGACAAAGGGAATTGTATACGGGATCGATTGAGTCCTTGGCATCGTGGTTCATCCGATGAGATCATCGTGGAACATGTGGGAGCCAACATGGGTATCCAGATCCCGCTGTTGGTTATTGACCGGAGAACGTCTCGGTCATGTCTACATGTCTCCCGAACCCGTAGGGTCTACACACTTAAGGTTCGATGACGCTAGGGTTGTAAAGGAAGTTTGTATGTGGTTACCGAATGTAGTTCGGAGTCTCGGATGAGATCCCGGACGTCAAGAGGAGTTCCGGAATGGTCCGGAGGTAAAGATTTATATATGGGAAGTCTTATTTTGGTCGCCGGAAAAGTTTCGCACTTTATCGGTATTGTACCGGGAGTGCCGAAAGGGGTCCGGGGGTCCACCGGGGGGGGGGGTCCACCTGCCCCGGGGGGTCACATGGGCTGTAGGGGGTGTGCCTTGGCCTATATGGGCCAAGGGCACCAGCCCCAAGAGGCCCATGCGCCAAGGAAACTTGGGGAGGGAAGAGTCCTCAAGGGGGAAGGCACCTCCGAGGTGCCTTGGGGAGGATGGACTCCTCCCCCCCCCTCTTGGCCGCACCCCTTCCTTGGAGGAAGGGGCAAGGCTGCGCCTCCCCCCTCTCCCTTGCCCCTATATATAGTGGAGGGGAGGGAGGGCAGCAACACCTGAGGCCCTGGTGCCTCCCTCCCTCCCGTGACACCTCCTCCTCTCCCGCAGGTGCTTGGCGAAGCCCTGCAGGATTGCCACGCTCCTCCACCACCACCACGCCGTTGTGCTGCTGCTGGATGGAGTCTTCCTCAACCTCTCCCTCTCTCCTTGCTGGATCAAGGCGTGGGAGACGTCACCGGGCTGTACGTGTGTTGAACGCGGAGGTGCCGTCCGTTCGGCACTAGGATCTCCGATGATTTGGATCACGACGAGTACGACTCCTTCAACCCCGTTCTCTTGAACGCTTCCGCTTAGCGATCTACAAGGGTATGTAGATGCACTCTCTTTCCCTCGTTGCTGGTTTCTCCATAGATAGATCTTGGTGACACGTAGGAAAATTTTGAATTTCTGCTACGTTCCCCAACAGTGGCATCATGAGCTAGGTCTATTGCGTAGATTCTTTGCACGAGTAGAACACAAAGTAGTTGTGGGCGTTGATTTTGTTCAATATGCTTACCGTTACTAGTCCAATCTTGTTTCGACTGTATTGTGGGATGAAGCGGCCCGGACCGACCTTACACGTACTCTTACGTGAGACAGGTTCCACCGACTGACATGCACTTGCTGCATAAGGTGGCTAGCGGGTGCCAGTCTCTCCCACTTTAGTCAGAACGGATTCGATGAAAAGGGTCCTTATGAAGGGTAAATAGCAATTGACATATCACGCTGTGGTTTTGCGTAGGTAAGAAACGTTCTTGCTAGAAACCCATAGCAGCCACGGAAAACATGCAAACAACAATTAGAGGACGTCTAACTTGTTTTTGCAGGGTATGCTATGTGATGTGATATGGCCAAGAAGAATGTGATGAATATAAGTGATGTATGAGATTGATCATGTTCTTGTAATAGGAATCACGACTTGCATGTCGATGAGTATGACAACCGGCAGGAGCCATAGGAGTTGTCTTAATTTATTGTATGACCTGCGTGTCATTAAACAACGCCATGTAATTACTTTACTTTATTGCTAACCGGTAGCCATAGTAGTAGAAGTAATAGTTGGCGAGACAACTTCATGAAGACACGATGATGGAGATCATGATGATGGAGATCATGGTGTCATGCCGGTGACGATGATGATCATGGAGCCCCGAAGATGGAGATCAAAAGGAGCAATATGATATTGGCCATATCATGTCACTATTTGATTGCATGTGATGTTTATCATGTTTATGCATCTTATTTGCTTAGAACGACGGTAGTAAATAAGATGATCCCTTACAACAATTTCAAGAAGTGTTCTCCCCTAACTGTGCACCGTTGCTAAAGTTCGTCGTTTCGAAGCACCACGTGATGATCGGGTGTGATAGATCCTTACGTTCACATACAACGGGTGTAAGACAGTTTTGCACATGCAAAACACTTAGGGTTAACTTGACGAGCCTAGCATGTACAGACATGGCCTCGGAACACAGGGACCGAAAGGTCGAGCGTGAGTCGTATAGTAGATACGATCAACATGAAGATGTTCACCGATGATGACTAGTCCGTCTCACGTGATGATCGGACACGGCCTAGTTGACTCGGATCATGTAATCACTTAGATGACTAGAGGGATGTCTATCTGAGTGGGAGTTCATAAGATGAACTTAATTATCCTGAACATAGTCAAAAGATCTTTGCAAATTATGTCGTAAGCTCGCGCTTTAGTTCCACTGTTTAGATATGTTCCTACAGAAAATATAGTTGAAAGTTGACAGTAGCAGTTATGCGGACAATAGAAAGCTTATGTCCTTGATGCACCGCTCAGTGTGCTGAACCCCAAACGTCGTCTGTGGATGCTGCGAACATCGGACATACACGTTTTGATAACTACGTGATAGTTCAGTTAAATGGTTTAGAGTAGAGGCACCAAAGACGTTTTTCGAAACGTCGCGGAACATATGAGATGTTTTGAGGGCTGAAATTGGGATTTCAGCTTCGTGCCCACGTCAAGAGGTATGAGACCTCCGACGATTTTTTAGCCTGCAAACTAAGGGAGAAAAGCTCAATCGTTGAGCTTGTGCTCAGATTGTCTGAGTGCAACAATCACTTGAAGCGAGTGGGAGTTGATCTTCCAGATGAGATAGTGATGTTTCTCCAAAGTCATTGCCACCAAGCTGCTAGAGCTTCGTGATGAACTATAACATATCAGGGATAGAGATGATGATCCTTGAGGTATTCGCGATGTTTGACACCGCAAAAGTAGAAATCAAGAAGGAGCATCAATTGTTGATGGTTGGTGAAACCACTAGTTTCAAAAAGGGCAAGGGCAAGAAGGGATACTTCATGAAACGGCAAATCAGCTGTTGCTCTAGTGAAGAAACCCAAGGTTGAACCCAAACCCAAGACTAAGTGCTTCTGTAATAAGGGGAACAACCACTGGAGCAGAATTACCCTAGATACTTGGTAGATGAGAAGGCTGGCAAAGTCGATAGAAGTATATTGGATATACATTATGTTAATGTGTACTTTACTAGTACTCCTAGTAGCACCAGGGTATTAAGATACCGGTTCAGTTGCTAAGTGTTAGTAACTCGAAATAAAAGAGCTACGAAATAAACGGAGACTAGCTAAAGGTGAGCTGACGATATGTGTTGGAAGTGTTTCCAAGTTTGATGTGACCAAACATCGCACGCTCCCTCTACCATCAAGATTAGTATTAAACCTGAATAATTGTCATTTGGTGTTTGCGTTGAGCATAGACATGATTGGATTATGTCTATCGCAATACGGTTATTCATTTAAGGAGAATAATGGTTACTCTATTTATTTGAATAATACCTTCAATGGTCTTGCACCTAAAGGAATGGTTTATTGAATCTCGATCGTAGTGATACATATTTTCATGCCAAAAGATATAAGATAGTAATGATAGTACCACTTACTTGTGGCACTGCCATGTAAGTCATATTGGTATAAAACGCATGAAGAAGCTCCATGTTGATGGATCTTTGGACTCACTCATTTTGAAAAGTTTGAGACATGCGAACCATGTCTATTGGTGTATACGCATGAAGAAACTCCATGCAGATGGATCGTTTGGACTCACTTGATTTTGAATCACTTGAGATATGCAAATCATACCACATGGGCAAGATGACTAAAAAGCCTCGTTTTCAGTAAGATGGAACAAGATAGCAACTTGTTGGAAGTAACACATCTTGATGTGAGCAGTCCAATGAGTGCTGAGGCATGCAGTGAATATCGTTATGTTCTTACTTCACAGATAATTCGAGTAGATGTTTACTTGATGAAACACAAGTCTGAATTATTGAATGGTTCAAGTAATTTCAGAGTGAAGTTGAAGATCATTGTGACAAGAGGACAAAATGTCTATGATATGATCATAGAAATGAGTATCTGAGTTATGAGCTTTGGCACGCAATTAAGACATTGTGGAAATTGTTTCACAATTAATACCGCCTGGAACACCATAGAGTGATGGTGTGTCCGAACATCATAGTTGCACCCTATTGGATATGGTGCATACCATGATGTCTCTTATCGAATTACCACTATCATTCATGGGTTAGGCATTAGAGACAACTGCACTCACTTTAAATAGGGCACCACGCAATTCCGTTGAGACGACACCGTTTGAATTATGGTTTGGAGAAACCTAAGTTGTCGTTTCTTAAAAGTTTGGGGCTGCGATGCTTATGTGAAAAAGTTTCAGGTTGATAAGCTCGAACCCAAAGCGGACAAAATGCATCTTCATAGGACACCCAAAATAGTTGGGCATACCTCCTAATTCAGATCCGAAAGCAATATGGATTGTTTCTTGAATCGGGTCCTTTCTCGAGAAAAGTTTGTCTCGAAAAGTTGAGTGGGAGGATGGTGGAGACTTGATGAGGTTATTGAACCATCACTTCAACCAGTGTGTATCAGGGCACAGGAAGTTGTTCCTGTGGCACCTACAACAATTGAAGTGGAAGCTTATGATAGTGATCATGAAGTTTCGGATCAAGTCACTACCGTACCTTGTAGGGTGACAAGGATACGTACTACTTCAGAGTAGTACAGTAATCCTGTCTTGAAGGTCATGTTGCTGGACAACAATGAACCTACGAGCTATGGAGAAGCGATGGTGGGCCCATATTCTGACAAATGGTTAGAAGCCATGAAATCCGAGATAGGATCCATGTATCATAACAAAGCATGGACTTTGGTGGACTTGCCCAATGATCGGCAAGCCATTAAGATAAATGGATCTTTAAGAAGAAGACGGACGTGGATGGTAATGTCACCATCTAGGAAGCTCGACTTGTGGCGAAGAGTTTTTCACAAGTTCAAGGAGTTGACTACGATGAGATTTTCTCATCCGTAGCGATGCTTAAAGTCCGTCAGAATCATGTTAGCATTAGCTGCATTTATGAAATCTGGCAGATGGATGTCAAAACAAGTTTCCTTACCAGTTTTCGTAAGGAAAGGTTGTATGTGATACAATCAGAAAGTTTTTGTCGATCCTAAGGATGCTAAAAGGTATGCTAGCTCCAGCGATCCTTCCTTGGACTGGAGTAAGCATCTTGGAGTTGGAATATGCACTTTGATAAGATGATCAAAGATTTTAGGTTTATACAAAGTTTATGAGAAACTTGTATTTCCAAAGAAGTGAGTGGGAGCACTATAGAATTTCTGATGAGTATATGTTGTTGACATATTGTTGATCAGAAATGATGTAGAATTTCTGGAAAGCATATAGGGTTATTTGAAAGGTGTTTTTCAATAGAAAACCTGGATTAAGCTACTTGAACATTGAGCATCAAGATCTATGAGGATAGATCAAAAAACGCTCAATAGTACTTTAAAATGAGCACATACCTTGACGTGATCTTGAAGGAGTTCAAGATGGATCAGTCAAAGAAGGAGTTCTTGCCTGAGTTGTAAGGTATGAAGTTAAAGAGTTAAAGCTTGACCATGGTAGAAAAGAGAGAAAGGACGAAGGTCATCCCCTATGTTTTAGACATAGGCTCTATAGTATGCTATGCTGTGTACCGCACCGGAAGTGTGCCTTGCCATGAGTCAGTCAAGGGGTACAAGAATGATCCAGGAATGGATCATTGGACAGTGGTCAAAATTGTCCTTGGAGTAAATAAGGACATGTTTCTCGATTATGGAGGTGATAAAGAGTTCGGCGTAAAGGGTTACGTCGATGCAAGCTTTAACACCTATCCGAGTGACTCTGAGTAGCAAACCAGATACGTATAGTGGAACAACCATTTGGAATAGCTCCAAGTGGAGCGTGGAAGCAGCATTTACAATATGACATAGAGAATTGCGAAGTACATACGGATCTGATTGTTGCAGACCCGTTGACTAAAACCTCTCTCACAAGCAAAACATGATCAAACCCCAGAACTCATTGAGTCTTAATCACATGATGATGTGAACTAGTTTAATGACACTAGTAAACTCTTTGGATGTTGGTCACATGGCGATGTGACCTATCAGTGTTAATCACATGGCGATGTGAACTAGATTATTGACTCTAGTGCAAGTGGGAGACTGTTGGAAATATGCCCTAGAGGCAATAATAAATAAGTTATTATTATATTTCCTTGTTCATGATAATCGTTTATTATCCATGCTATAATTGTATTGATAGGAAACTCAGATACATGTGTGGGTACATAGACAACACCATGTCCCTAGTAAGCCTCTAGTTGACTAGCTCGTTGATCAATAGATGGTTACGGTTTCCTGACCATGGACATTGGATGTCATTGATAACGGGATCACATCATTAGGAGAATGATGTGATGGACAAGACCCAATCCTAAGCCTAGCACAAAGATCGTGTAGTTCGTATGCTAAAGCTTTTCTAATATCAAGTATCTTTTCCTTAGACCATGAGATTGTGCAACTCCCGGATACCGTAGGAATGCTTTGGGTGTACCAAACGTCACAACGTAACTGGGTGGCTATAAAGGTGCATTACAGGTATCTCCGAAAGTGTCTGTTGGGTTGGCACGAATCGAGACTGGGATTTGTCACTCCGTGTAAACGGAGAGGTATCTCTGGGCCCACTCGGTAGGACATCATCATAATGTGCACAATGTGACCAAGGGGTTGATCGCGGGATGATGTGTTATGGAACGAGTAAAGAGACTTGCCGGTAACGAGATTGAACAAGGGATCGGTATACCGACGATCGAATCTCGGGCAAGTACAATACCGTTGGACAAAGGGAATTGTATACGGGATCGATTGAGTCCTTGACATCGTGGTTCATCCGATGAGATCATCGTGGAACATGTGGGAGCCAACATGGGTATCCAGATCCCACTGTTGGTTATTGACCGGAGAATGTCTCGGTCATGTCTACATGTCTCCCGAACCCGTAGGGTCTACACACTTAAGGTTCGATGACGCTAGGGTTATAAAGGAAGTTTGTATGTGGTTACCGAATGTTGTTCGGAGTCCCGGATGAGATCCCGGACGTCACGAGGAGTTCCGGAATGGTCCGGAGGTAAAGATTTATATATGGGAAGTCTTATTTTGATCGCCGGAAAAGTTTCGCACTTTATCGGTATTGTACCGGGAGTGCCGAAAGGGGTCCGGGGGTCCACCGGGGGGTCCACCTGCCCCAGGGGGCCACATGGGCTGTAGGGGGTGCGCCTTGGCCTATATGGGCCAAGGGCACCAGCCCCAAGAGGCCCATGCGCCAAGGAAACTTGGGGAGGGAAGAGTCCTCAAGGGGGAAGGCACCTCCGAGGTGCCTTGGGGAGGATGGACTCCTCCCCCCCCTCTTGGCCGCATCCCTTCCTTGGAGGAAGGGGCAAGGCTGCGCCTCCCCCCTCTCCCTTGCCCCTATATATAGTGGAGGGGAGGGAGGGCAGCAACACCTGAGGCCCTGGCGCCTCCCTCCCTCCCGTGACACCTCCTCCTCTCCCGCAGGTGCTTGGCGAAGCCCTGCAGGATTGCCACGCTCCTCCACCACCACCACGCCGTTGTGCTGCTGCTGGATGGAGTCTTCCTCAACCTCTCCCTATCTCCTTGCTGGATCAAGGCGTGGGAGACGTCACCGGGCTGTACGTGTGTTGAACGCGGAGGTGCCGTCCGTTCGGCACTAGGATCTCCGGTGATTTGAATCACGACGAGTACAACTCCTTCAACCCCGTTTTCTTGAACGCTTCCGCTTAGCGATCTACAAGGGTATGTAGATGCACTCTCCTTCCCTCGTTGCTGGTTTCTCCATAGATAGATCTTGGTGACACGTAGGAAAATTTTGAATTTCTGCTACGTTCCCCAACAAACACTACTCGCACTTTCAGTTCATCGGCGATGTTCGAGTGCATGAAATCGATCTGGTCACAGGCACACGTCCCGACGTAGAGAGAGGCGGGAGAAAATCTGTTCATCTTTCAGATGTTTTGTCTTGGGGATTGGAAGAAGGTAGTGCATGGAGGCCCATGGCTTTTCAGGGGGATGGGGATGTTGATAGAAGACTACGATGGGAAGAAGGAGCCAACATGTTTTGAATTTGATGGTTTATACGTGTGGGCTCAGATCCATAACATACCAGAGCTCTACCGCAAAGCGGAGGTTGTTGATCAACTCGCCCGTCGTATTGGAAGGGTAAAAGAAGTGCAGCTCGCGCCTCGCTTGTTTGATGAGGGAGATTATGTGAGGGTTCGAGCTAGGGTTCTTGTCAGCAAACCTCTAACACGGGTCACGCCGTTAAATGTCGCGGGAGAAGGAAGACTTCGCCTCCTGGTGAAGTATGAGAAGATCCCGTATTTTTGCAAGGTTTGTGGTTTCATGGGCCATAACCACGAGGAGTGTGGCGATGGTGTTTGGGAGGAGAAAGATAAGCAGTGGGGGAGCTGGATGCTGGCACAAAGAAGGGACGTTGCACCGGAGCAGCATGGTGGATGGGCTCCTCGAGGGGGTCGTTCAGGCGGTAGAGGAAGAGGTAGAACAGGTCGGGCTAACAATACACGCCAACGGTCTCCACCACGCAAGCGCTCATCCCAGGACGCAGGTTTTGATTCAGCTGCGGAAGAACCAGAAGTTACTAGCCCCCTTAAGGCTGGAGAGGCAAGGCAGGAAGTGCAAGCTACTGAATCTGTTCGTCGTAACCTTAATCTTGTGTTGAAGGACAACGGAGTTGATGTTGAAGGGCTGGAGAGGAGCAAGGCTCTAGTCACTATTGATGCGTCCACAGCGGCAGTCCCACCGCCGCCTCCAGCATATGTTTCTCCTAGGGATGCCAAGAAAGCAAAGAAGACAGGGTCACCAGTGAAGCAAGGAACTAACAAGATGGTGTTGTTGGCGGGCTCCTCCTTGGAGCACCGTCAAGCCCAATGAAACTTTTAAGCTGGAACTGTCACGGGATAGGCGATCCTGCGACAGTTCGTGAACTCCGCGACCTGGTGGAGCTTAGTTCGCCGTCTATTCTTTGCTTAGTTGAAACTCAGTTACAAAAAAATCGTGTGGAAGGTCTTCGTTTTTCTTTAGGTTTTTATTTCAGTTTTGCTGTTGGTAGTCATGGTCGCAGTGGAGGTATCTGTATCTTCTGGAAAAACTCGGTGGATGTTGAAATAAAGAATTTTTCGGAGTATCATGTGGACACATGGGTGCTTGAACCAGGAAGGGAACAGTGGCGTCTTTCATGCTTTTACGGAGAAGCAACAAGATCTCTCCGATACAAAACCTGGAACACAATGACAAGGTTGAGAGGAGAGAGCACGCTTCCATGGATGTGCATTGGGGACTTCAATGAAATTTTGCGGCCTGAGGAACAATTTGGCCCAAATGAGCGTGACAGTGCACAGATTGACGCTTTCAGAGAGGCTGTGGATATTTGTGGACTGGCTGATTTGGATTACCGTGGTTTGGATTGGACTTGGGAGAAGAAAGTGTCAGGAGGTTATTTTTGCAGGGTAAGGTTGGACAGAGCTCTGGGTACGGCTGAATGGCCGGCCCTCTTTCCGTTTGCCTCGGTGGAACACCTAACAACGGCTAAATCTGACCACTTCCCTATCTTATTACAAACGGATTTTGTGGACTCGAGTGTGAGAGCAAAGCAGAAGCAGTTTCCGTATGAATGCATGTGGGAGCGTGATCCAAGTTTTGGGGATGTGGTAGCTGAAGCTTGGAACACTTCTGGAAAGGCCAATACTGTTGCGGCTCTGTCCGACAAACTTGCTTTTGTGGCCGGTACGCTGCGCAAGTGGGGCCGAACCACCTTTGGTGCTATCAGAACCGAGCAGCGGTCGCTTCGAACGAAGCTTGCAGAACTACGAGCTCTTCCCGACCATGGGGGTCCATCGCCGGAAGAGGAACGTGTAGAAGCCCGCATGTCCGAGCTTTGTTTATGTGAGGAGATCATGTGGCGTCAACGGGCTCGCATTCAGTGGTTGGCGGAGGGAGACAACAATACCAAATTTTTCCATCGGAAGGCCAGTGCTCGCAAAGCAAGGAACCGTATCTGTGAATTGCAACGTGCAGATGGCACGGTCTGTGTGGATGATCAAGAGATGCCAAGCATGACAACAAGTTTCTACATCAATCTGTATGCTTCTGAAAACACGATCTACATTGATGAAGTACTATCTCATATACCACCTAGGGTGGATGCTGCCATGAATGACATGCTTAACGCTCAATATACCAACGCCGAGGTGAAAGCGGCTTTGTTCCAAATGTTTCCTACCAAGGCTCCAGGGCCCGATGGCTTTCCTGCACACTTCTTTCAGAGGCACTAGGAGTTGTGCGGCGATGAGGTGACTGATATGATGCTAGTGTTCTAAAGGGAGAGGATTTCCCGGAGGAGATAAACAAAACGTTCATTGTTTTAATCCCCAAGATTGCAAGTCCAAAAAATTTAGGACAATTTAGACCGATAAGCCTCTACAATGTGATCTTCAAGATTGCGTCAAAGGTTCTAGCTAATCGGCTTAAGCTCATTCTCCCCGATATCAACTCTGAGGAACAATCAGCATTCGTACCGGGACGTCTTATCACGGATAATTTCATCTCTGCTTATGAATGTCTCCACTACATGAAAACGAGGAAGGTAAAGAGTAACAGATTCTATGCTTTGAAACTTGATATGATGAAAGCATATGATAGAATTGAGTGGAATTATCTTGAACGGGTGATGCTAAAACTAGGCATAAGTGCACGGTTTAAAAAAGGCACGCACCACACAGTGAGGTACATGGGCCTGGCCCATCTGGCCCAAACTTGCGGCATTTTTTAGTAGTAGCTCTCTACAGTGAAGTGAGAGCGAGCGGAATCGAGTGGAATATTCTGGAACAGAGAAACCCTCCTCCATCTCAAAAAAAAGAAACCCTCCTCCATCTCCATCTCCATGGCCTGCCGCCGCCCCACCCCGCCGTCGCCGTCGCCGGTGCCGGCGCCTCCGCTCGAGGACGAAGACCTCCTCGAGGAGATCCTACTCCGCCTCCCCCCGCAGCCGTCCTCCCTCCTCCGCGCCTCCCTCGTCAGCAAGCGCTGGCGCGGCCTCGTCAAGCGCCGCCGCTTCCTCCGCCTCTTCCGCGCCCGCCACGGGAGCCTCCCCCTCCTCGGCGTCTTCCCCGGCGAGGTTGACATGAGCCACCCCTTCTTCACGCCCTCCCTCGACCCGCCCGACAGGGTACCCGCCGCGCGCTTCCCCGTGCCGCTCGCCCCCCTCGCCTTCCCCCTCGTCCTCGACTGCCGCCACGGCCTCGCCCTCGTCCTCAACCGGCGTGTCAGCCAGCTCCTGGTGTGGGATCCGGTGACCGGAGACAAGCGCCCTGTGGACCTCCCCCCGGCCTTCAAGGGGCGGCAGGTGATGCTCCACAACGGGTTAGTACTCTGCGCCGGCGCCGCCACCGCCGCCGCGGAAGGCCGCCTGCACGGCAGCTGCAATTCCAGCCCATTCAAGGTGGTGCTGCTGGCCTCTGGCAGAACACATGAGCGATCCTTCTCGGTCTGCGTCTACTCATCGCAGACAGGCGCATGGGGCGATGTGATTTCAGCAGAGTTTCAACCTGCCGCAATGGAGCCTCTGTATACGGCGTCTGAGCTATACATGTACCTCCCTAGTACCTTGGTTGGGAGCTCCATCTACTGGCTGCTTCGTGGCAACGGCGACACCATCGTCGAGTTCGATATGGGTAGCCGGAGCCTAGCTGTGATAGAGATGCCACTAGATCTGTATGACCATGACAAATCCAGCTCCTTCATGACGATGCCAGCGCAGGATGGTGGGCTTGGCTTGATCCTTGTGAATGACTTCTATGCCAAATTATGGAAGAGGGGGGCTGATTGCAATGGTGTCGCTATATGGGTGCCGGGGATAACTATTCAACTGGGCAAGCTTCTTTCACTGAATGCTGAGCACAACAGAGGTCCACTGTCTTTGCTGGGATTTGCCGAGGACAGCAATGCGTTCGTGGTTGGGGCATCTAGGATCGGTATCTTCGTGGTCTATCTCAATCCTCTGAGGTTTAAGAAGATTTATGAAAGGAGGGATCTCTGTATCTTTCATCCATCTGAGAGTTTCTGTGTTGCAGGTAATGTCATGCATAACTAAACACATTTGCTTTTTGATAATGGGACAATAGGATGCTGGAATTAGTGCCTTTTATATCCTTATTAGTGTTATCCTGGTGGTTCAATCATCCATTAAATCTTTGTTTCTTTCTTATATTCATATGTGTATATCGTAGTACTATTTGGTAATATTATGTGCATAGCTGCAACATTGATCTCTTTGACTGCTTTAGTAATTCTTTGAATGCAGTGCCGTAATTTTAATCATAAATATACTTGCAACATGTTATGGAGTTCATAGATATATGGTTGTTGAGAATTTTTGGCGTTCTATGCATCGATGTCATAGGAGGGAAGCCAAGATAATCACTAGATCCATATTATATCGTAGTAGTTGCAATAAGTGTCCAGCCAACACTAGCTGCAATAAGTGTCCGTAGTAGTTGATTGCTAAAACACGTCAAGAATAGAAATGTTCCAATAAAAATAATCCATTCTCGTGTTGTTCTATCTCTACTCTGTTTGAAATGTTGTCTCTGTCTAATGGTATGAAAAGACTCTATTTTCAAGTTGAACAATGGCAATGATTTCCACTTACCGTTTCTTGGAATGGCGTGCATTGAATGGATAATACAGTTTAGTTTGGCTGATTAACTTATTTTTCCTGCAGGTATCTAGAGTTATGTTCCGGTAGCTGAGCTGTGGCGATGTCGTCTTACTATTGCAGGTTCTTCCATCTTCCATGCTGTGGGCTGTGGTCCGTGTAGAAATTGGCCCTCCATGTAGTCAGAATGAATTTGTATCCGCTTCCGATAACTGCTGCTGCCGTTATTTCAGTAATCTGTGTGGAACTAGTCAAATCGCCATTGCTTGCATTTGTGCTGTGTAGTATCTACTGTTGACTCTCATATTTGATTCGAACTAATGTTCTTGTCGGGCACATCTTGTTATCAGGTAGGGTATTTGGGAAGTCGCCATTTCCTTGCCCTTTCTCTCTTCTTTTTAATTGCCTCCCCTGCGACCATGGCCTTCTGCCGCCACCTCCCTTGCATAGCACTATATTTAGCCAATTTTTTGTGATATTGTGATGTTTACAAGAACGTTTTGTAAGATCTCTTATTTTGGTAATATTATTTGCTTGGCAATGACTACCATGGTGGCATTGTAAGCTAATGGGCAACAATTTTTTTTTTACAAATGCAGTTAGAGAAAGGTTCAGGAATCAGGAGTGGGTGAATTAGCACACTTATCCCAGCACTTTAGGTTACGATGTCCACTATTTGATGGAGCATGTAATTAGCAGTGAATAGCATTGCTGGCTGGATTTAGTGAAGGGCATAACCTGAAGCATTTCTTGCACCTTGGCATTTCAGAAGTTGCATTCAGAAGATAACCTGGAAATTATGCTTGCCTTGCCAGGCCCTGTCCCAGGCAGCCCAAAGCCAAGATTGTTTAGTTGTTGAATGCTACTCCCTCCGTCCGGAATTACTTGTCATCAAAATGGAATTGGTTCAAGTATTTTCGGACGGAGGGAGTATGTAGAGGAGCAGTTCGGAAGATCTTTTGGGGGCAATGCTGGGAAATATCTTTCTCGCTGATCACTGCTAACAAAATTTACACTGCCAAGTCGATGTATAGAGCTATGGCTTAGAGGAGAGCTTCCAGCATGCATATGAAGATTTTGTGGAGGTCATGGGTTCAAGTCCTGGAAACAGCCTCTTACAGAAATGTAAGGAAAGGCTGCGTACTATAGACCCAAAGTGGTCGGACCCTTCCCTGGACCCTGCGCAAGCGGGAGCTACATGCACCAGGTTGCCCTTTTTTTTTTGTATTCCTGAAAAGTTAAAACAGGGTATTCAGGACAGGAGGTCCCTCCTTGCTAAGGGAGCAACTTCGAAAGAGAGAAGGTATAGGCAATGGGAGGGCTTTGCTCTGTTTTGGGCGATGTGGCGTACGTACTCGTAGCGACCTGAATTTTTTGTTTTGTTTTGTTTTGAAGCCAAGCTTCTCTGCTAACTTGTTGACGTCAGCGAAAGAAGCCAGCAATACTGGATGCCATTTTTCTTCACTCGAGAGTGAAAGGGAGTTTGGTGTAGCTGCCCAAACGGCCCATAGGTACATATGTTGGTCTCGAGCATAAGTGACTTTATACTGTTGCAAAAACGTACGAGGGGAAATTACTCCTTCCTCTGTTGGGGAGCTACTATTTGGCGCGTGAGGAGTTGGCGAACATGCCAGCGCGCACCCTCTCTCCTCCCGCGCGCCCCTATTGGGCCGACCCATGAGCGGGGCTGGACGCCCCAGTTTTTTTATTTTTTCTTCTTTACAATTATTCCGAATTGAAAAAAAGTTCCTAATTATTTTAAAAAGTGGATTTTCGATTTTTTCCATAAATCATAAGATGTTCCTTATTTAAAAAATGTTCATGATTTAGAAAAAAATGGCTGCGTATTTGAAAAAATGTTCGTGAATTCAAAAATATTCATGAATTTCACAAAAACCGTTCATTGATTCAAAAAATGTCCGTGGTTTCAAAAAATTGCGCGTTGATGTACGATATTTAAATTTGAGAACATTTTGAGAATCCGATGAACATTTTTTGAGTTTGATGAAAAAAATTGTTTTTTTTGAAATTTTTTCAACTTATTTTAGAAGTTTCATGAACATGTTTAAAATATGATGAATTTTTTTAATTCAATGACCAAAAATTGATTTTAAGAAAATGTTCATCGATTTGATTTTTTTTCAATATTTTAGTAAAATACTCACAACTTTGGAAAAACCGAAAAATAAAAAATAAAAAAGATAATAAAAAACAAAAATTAGAAGAGAAAGGAAAAGAAGAAGAAGAAGGAAAAAAAAAGAAAAATCCGGGGAGTAAATATGGGCAGACCCACTTGCTCGCACGGGGGAGCAGGGGTGGGGGGGTGCGTGCGTTCCCACTGGCACGCGACCTAGACGCTGAATAGGAGAACCCCCTCTGATAGCTATTGATGCTACTGGTTATTGGAATTATTGGGTTGAGCCCATTTATTACATATTTTTAAATAATTACCAAGGAAAAATCCCAAAGGCTCATATGGCCCATTCATGCATGACAAGTGAGTGTGTAAAGTTTAGTCCCACCCTGGTTGTGGAGGGTGTGTCAGACCAACGTATAAGGTAGGCTTGCTTGCCTCGACATGCCATGCCATGTATCCTCGTGGTGGACTGTTCCTCACTGTCTCCTTGAAACGTTTTTGTACTAGTGGAAAATAATACCTAATAGTTGTAGACTATTCCCTTTTGTCTCCTCGTGTTTCAGTTTCTCTTCCCAGGGCCTATTAGAGGTCTCTCATCCTCCATAGATAGATGCATGTCACTTCATCTCCTATGCATTTGCCTCCCTGTTCTAGATCTTTGCACTGCCTACATCTTTCCCACTCCGCTTCAAGGTGTGCACCGCGAAGTGGAACAATAGGCTTTCGGGGCCATCTAGCAGAATAAAACCTCCCACCCCATGAGGGGCTTTAAGGATTTTGGGGAGCGCTCTCGTGCGACTACTAGATCTTTCTTCATCGTGGATGTGCATGAAACCTACCCCAACGATGATTACTTCCGTAACCTCGATAACCTCCTCATTGAGATGGTGACTGATGAACCTGGCTCTTATTCCACCGCACTGTACGTGTTATTCCCACTTCTGTTAGAAATTGCGTTAGGTCCACTACTAGTAACAATCGATATGTGTATGATGTTTGTCCTTTTATGTACCCGAGTGATGATTAGTTTCATCGCTTTGCTACTTGATGATTCTGTTATCATGTCCATTACGGTTATCATGGTTTATCTACCTTTTTCTGTACTAAGCTTAATGGGGCATTGCTTAATTATTTAACACTTCCTGCATGCAGCACTACCATTGCAAAGAGTAGGAAGAATAGGACCAGTAACTTTATGCCAATATGACAAATCCAAAGCACCCACCCACGACACCTAGACAACCGAACACACTCAGGAGTCAGGACAAGCCCCATGGCCCCCCTCCACCATCACTGTCGGAGCAGCCAGCGGAGGTGAGGGAACTCCTGTAACGAGACGCCTGCTCCCTCCTCTCGCTAGATCTCTTCTGGGCAACTAGGGTTGAAGGGTTGGGGGCGTGCCTATTTTTTATAACTATTTTTCTATAAACACGCACGTGCGCAGGAACGCCCGCCCGCCTATGAGGCTGAACTTCTACAACTTCTAACCTATAACACAAATCAGTTACTTTCCTAATCTAATCACATAGCAAAACAAAAATAGATGCTAGTTGATTGGAGAGGGGCCAACAACATTGGTTAAGGCTTGTGCAAAATTATCTCGAAGAGGTCGAATATATGACATTTACATGGGAAAAGTGACTAAACCTTTAGAACATGTATGACTTTGAGAATTATTCTAGTAAAAATTCCATCAAGATTCATAAGTTCTAAACTTTGTGCAACAAACCCCACATAAAAACTACTCCCTCCATCTCATAATATAAGAACGTTTTTAACACTAGTGTAATGTTGAGAACATTCTTATATTTTGGGACAGAGGGAGTATCTTTTTTTGTCAGTCGAATAAAAATTATCATAAGATTAATTAACCACAAGGACCTTGAACCTTATATTTATGATGATACAAAACAAATTGTTGCATGATCATTCACTTGATTTTCATGCCAATAGAGTTGTTGGTTCAGAACAGAGATGGTTCAACTAACTGCAAGGACCTTGAACCCTCTAGTCCACATAGAGGAGACACAACAAGTGACTAACATCACTGGATCTATAAGTGAACATATGAGATGCCACTTATAATCAAACTTAAACCAAACCAACAGCTTGTGAGAGGCTTGTTGTTTATCAAAGCACCCTATATTTCATAAAATTGTCACTGTTATGTTTTTTTTCTCTCAAGGGCATGGCAAATTGAAGTGCTTAGGCCTTGGGAAGGCCATTCTCTGTTGTAGTCGCACTGGAACAGTCACCGCGTGAAGGCCATGGGGCACCAGCCATTACCGCTTCGATTTCCCAGGTCTCTCGGGGGCAGTTTGTCAGGTTCTTGCATCCTTGCGCCGCCACATACTGCAAACATACACTGCGTTATTAGTGTGGAAATGAAGAACAACAGGTAAAGGTAAATGCAATGTTGATGCTACAGAAATTAATGTTGAGCTTGGCTCATGTAACTTTTGATAAAGAGAACATCTGCATTAGAGTTGGGTGTTTGCGGTACAATTCATTTACATGGAAATCGATAATGTGGAATCTATACTAACTTTACTTCTAGAAAATCCTTCTGTTTCACTCTGAGCATAAAATAGATGTGAAGTTGAGTTTAGCTCCTGTAACTTTTACTCGAGAAAGAGAACTAGCAGTTAACATATCTGCATTAGAATAGGGGTTGTTTGCAGTACAGTTTGATTTACTTGGAAACCATCAATCAACATGACCAATTACACCCCGCCTCTACAATGACACAATATCAAGACCAAATTTGAGACATTGAGGATGCACATAGCCAAAAGTATTAAATATAATAAGGAGGAAAAACAAAGAGAGCTGATGCGGGTAACGACTTGAAACAGTTTTTTTTTTGACATCAACGACTTGAAACAGATATAATATAATGTATTTGCATCATTTTCTAAGTACTACAAGTTAGCCATTACAAGTAGGAGTGCACTAACAGTAAAATATAAAGCGTTATTGTGTAATGCATTTTTTAAGTTGTATTGTCATGTATCAGAAAAGAGCAACCAAGACATACCAGATTACTTTCAATGCGAATACCGCCAAAGCTTTTGTACATTTCTATCTTTTCCCAGTTGAAGAACTTTGAGGAACTCGGGTCATCCTTGGCATGCCTCAGCAAAGCGCCAATGAAATAACAGCCTGGCTCGACCGTAATAACCTGCAATACAGACCACAGGAGCTCAAATGTGTTGTTATTATTCCCACCCACGCTTCTAAACACGGGGGCACAAAGTATGTCCTTCTATTGTTTCATTACACAACTATGTTTTCTTTCCTTTCGTTCGCTCCACTTTTTAGTGACATAAATATACCAAAAAAATAGGAGGATATGTACATTACAACGTTTGAGATTAGGTTAGGAAACTTCTATTAAGTCGAAGACCATCAAAGTAGAGAGGGTCTCGTGCACACATGCAAGTGTGGGTCCATTAAGTTTATTATATGACAAGTAGAAAGATGGCAAGCCGAATAGATCTAAGGGTCTTTATGCCCAATGCTTTCACAAAAGTAGTTCGCCTATGAATAATTGACAAGAACACAAAAGGGAATAACTTTCAGAAGTGTGAATTCCATAGACAGCAGAACACACGAACTGAGAACAAACAATTTAACTATACATGATTATGTACAATTAAAATCATATCCACGAGATTTCGTATAAGTGAGAAAAATAATTAAAATGTTTTAATACCCAAATGGGGAAAAAGAAATTTCATTAGTCTATGCAAAAGAGAATATACTAACACAAGAGCTCGTGAATTTACGGAGTAACATGGCATCCTAGTAACTTCTCAAACAAGTGTGCATGAAATAGAAAGAGCATTGTGTGCTACTAAATGTTAATAAATTAATGATAAAGGTATTACTTACCATGCCTTCTTTAAGTTCTCTTATTGTCCGCAAGGATCTCAATCCTGGCTCCTCTGGCCTCTCTAAGCCCTATGGCCGAGAAACAAGCATTAGTCTAAGTTGAACAGAGGTAAGTATGACATGATTAAAGTAAAAGCATGGATATTGACATAGTCAAAATCTAACCTCGGGGTAGCCTCCAGGATCGTGGGTGTCAATTCCAAGTAAGTGCCCAAGACCATGAGGCATGAAAACAGCACCCAACCTTTGATTCATCATATCACCAATATCACTGAAATAAATGGTTATAGAAAACTGATAAGTCAGCATCAAGCTTTACATATTATCATATTGAAATTCCATAAGCACAAATAATTATCTCTCACACGCACCCATGGATAATGTTTTCTTTCTTTAGAGATTCAAGTATTCTTTGCTCTGCCAGCCTGCAAAAAAGTTCATATGACGCTTAAACAAATGAAGACAATATGACAGACAAACAGAGGGAGAGACAATGTGATTTGGTTAAAGTTAAAGAGATTGACACATTAGGCCAAAAGATCTGAAAATTTGCTTCCAAGTATTTATAAGGAACCCAATTTAACAACACAGATACAACTGTGAATAATCTTTAGATCAAGCACACTTATGATTGTATGCAAATTGTAAATTGTATTCCATTAAAGCACAATTATTTCTTAGAAACCCAATTTGACAACACTAAGAAAACCATCATTAAAAGTTGCATGGTCTATAAGTGACGACAGAGAATTCTTACTTGTGCATATCGATCCATTTTACTCCAGGCTGCATATGTGATATCACATCATTATGAGCCCTAAGGACAGCCTGTGAAATACAGTCAGTCTTGCATCAATAAAAAAGAAGAAGCAAAGTTGGTAGTTTTACCACCAGGGTACTTACATTGTATATAATCGTCTGGTTTCTTTTGAATTTTCCATTTATCTAAAAACACATAAACTCATTCAGATAACATTACAAGACAAACACTATATTCAAATGTGATAAACAGAAGAATGTGACAGTTTATATCGAGGTTAATTAGTTCCATGCAAGATATACATTAGCTATGATCTGATGTCAGTGAAAACTTGCTTAATAAAAATAATCCTAACATGTCATTGGACTGAAGTGAAAAGGAAAGGACCCGAGGGTATACATAACACTTTTAACAATAAGTAACAAAATCTGATTTTGATTTTGTAAAAAAAAGTGCATGAAAATAGACATATGAATATTCCAAACGACTTACAGGGTATGAACATGTGATGTCAGAACCATAGAAATTGTATTCAGCGCCCATGTCCATTAGAGCCATGTCTCCATCATTCAGCGTCTGAAGATATACTAGATCTAAGTATGTACAAAGAGAAAAGGCAAAACTGCGTACTCCTCCCCTAAAGAAGTCATGAACACACAATAATACTTCAAGACCCTCCATAGCTATTCCTTCATTTGATTTCCATCCTCTGCTTTGTATGTTTGGTATTATTGTTTTCCCTTACTTGATTAATTGGTCCAGCATAACATTAAAGTTGGCTAAATTATGGTCCTTAGCCCATCCAACTGTACAAGTTTCGTTCAAAATTGTCTAACTCTTACTGTGAACACTATCACCCAATGCTGACACACGCACATGCTTCAATTAGAGATTATTTATTGCTGACACGCTAATGAATGATAGCAGACACCATAAGACATTCAGTTCATGAATGCCATAGGCTATTTGATTAATTCAATTCAATGATATACTAACTAACCTATGATCCTTTCATCACAGTTTTCGTTGTTCCAATATGCATTAATTCTGAACACATACTACAACGAGATCAAAAATTGTTGCTCAGACTCCCAAATTTCAAGATCTCATGGTACTCAACAACTATATAGTTGACAAATATTTTCTTCAGGAAAAAGTAGTTCATTGAAAACTAATCATTCCTAAGATATTTGAGCGCATGCTATCGACAACATAATCTGAATTTTGTTGCTGGTGCGATTTACAAGCTCGAGCAAGTAAAAAATAACACCAACAATTAAGCTGCAGGCCATAAGCATCATAAAAAAGTGTACCTGGTCATTTGGAGCTCCCGCATGTCCATACTGAAGAGTAGAACTGCAAGATAAGCAGTAGAGTTATATAGCACACAAGATAGTCCAACTCGAAACAAACTCATATACGATAGGCATGGGGCTATTATTTTTAAGTAACTAAGAAAACGTTCCTACATAACTTTCCATAGCTACTCATCTATTCACGGAAGTCAACAAATAGGCAGTGTTATGCATATAAATAAGTGAACTTGAAAAGAGAGACCTACTGAAATTACATAAAGTGAGTAGTTCATTCCGACACTAAGAAACTCTATACTAAGATGTCTATCTCCATTCTTTGTCTCATACTACCAGAAGTTCATGGTGTTAAGAGTTTGAAGAATTTTTTCTCTAAGCTTCATCTAGAAACAATGCATAAATCGTATACTGTTGGTGCTGGGATGGTGATGGTATTAGGATATCCGTTTGTTAGCTCAAGTGGCAACTTCTACATATATGTTACACGAAAATGATTAGTAAAAGAATTAGTAACAATTTCACCATATTTGTAACTACTCATTACTTGCTTCACATATTAGACATAATATTTAAACTCACCTGTTCTGTCCAGTAGCACATATACATGTGTAGGAGCAATGTCGACAGCCTTCGTGCATAGATGCATGATGAATAAAGATGCTTTCTAACTGAGATTCCTTCATGCCTGGTTTTATCTGCCTCATAACCGTGTAAAGTGCAAGTTAACAATCAGATGTGTTTAATTCAACTCTAAAAAAGTGTAAGTATGTGAGTTAGAAGTAGTAACACCTAAATGATAGATAGACATAGTGAATATTTCTGCGAATAGGATGTCTAAAATAATGCCAGAAGTGAAGTTGGAAACAAACTATTAGCATTGATAACTCTTTATACCTCAATATGTGCTTTGGAGCTGACATCATTAGCATATTGAATGAAGGCAAGCTCCATGTCAGATTTTATAACACGGCATTCAGTTAAGATAGGATGAAGCGTGCTTAAATCAGTGTCAAACTTCTCTATCCCCTGGCATGAACAAAGAAAATGCATGGTAAGTTAGTAACCCAAATACATAACAACAAAGACAAAAGGTGTGGGAGATATTTACTTCTTTATACTTATTAGGTATGTATACCATGTCAGAAAATGTAGATTTTACTTCAAGATGTAGTTGTGGTCCAAAAGAACATAGTAATGCAATATTAATGTGAGTGATTGCGCTTTCCAGTGACAGTATTTGACAAAACTATAAAACTAAGCATTGAGGTTCAAAAGAACATGGCAATGCAATATTAACACGAATGATTGTGCTTTCCAGTGATAGTGTTTGGCAAAACTACAAGACTAAACATCTTAACTTGTTTCATGCTAGTGTGGCTAATTATACATCACATACCTCAAAACTCGCAGGCTTTGAGTAATTTCCGCTGTCAGTATTCTTTCCGTATAAGAGAAAGAGAAGGGGCTCTCCATGCTCACTAAATTGAGACAGGAGAACCTGTGCAAGCTCGTCAACATAGAAGACATAATCGACCTTGTACCTATCCTGTCCAGATTTAATGAAATATTAGGAAAATCGGAGTGTAGCGGCACATGCACAATATGGTCTCTAGAATATTAAATACCTTGAAAAAAGACAAATCTTTTTCACCATTCCAAACTGCGTCGTCAAGTGTCAACCTTGGAGCAAATAACATAGATTGTCCAGATGCAATGTCCTTGGTGAACAATAGAAGGACAAGTTAAAAACATGGCATCAAATAAGCAAAGAATTCACATCATAAATAATTAAGCATTGAAACTACACATACGCATGTGCCATGGAGCTCAAGAAAGAAAACTTACAACTGCACCGTAGAACCCTGGCTCTCGCACACCGAAGAGATAGGCGAAGTAGCTCTCCTGCCTGGAGACATTACCAATGATGGGCGTATCAATTCAATCTGCCATGCCATGCATGCAGATGCAAGAAACATACGACAAAGGGGAAGTCGGGAAACTGCAAAAGGAAAGGTGTGTCGTTCACCTGAAGAGCGGGACACGGTCGGTGCAGTATAGAGTCTGCTCCTCGCCGCCCTTGAGAGTTGAGACAGCAGTAGACGTACCAGATTAACGTAGGAACCCAAATGGGATAGGGAGAGATTAACGGGGAGCGAGCGTAGAACGAACCTTGAGAAGGACGATGCCGTGGAGAGGGCGGCCAGAGGCGGAGAGATGGGCTCTGAGCGCAGCGACGAGGCGCCCGCGGTTGCCGGCATGCAGCTCCATGGACACCGCGGGCGGAGCAAGGGAGGAGTCGCTCGTCTTGCACCATGCTTTTAAATAGCGCGCTATAGCGTTTAGAAGATGTCCTATGCTAATGGTCTTTCGTCCAAACACATGAACAAACATTTTAAATAGCTTTGTAGCACCACCGCTGTAACCTTAGCATGCTATTTATTTTAAAACTATGTCTTGCACGGCAGGGCCAGGTGCGCCTGCACGTCCAACTAGTACGACGTGGGCGATCGAGATGGCTCCTTGCGATTTTTGATTTGATCTGCGGGTGGACGCGGCGCCCAACCCGAATATATAGATGAGGAGGGTGTTGGGTTTAACCACGATGTAGCGGAGTCCCTGTCCGACACGGACTAGTACGTAGCAATCACCGAACAGGAGTTGTACTTGGATACGGGCCTCGTGAAGTTGGCGTGTGCGTGTGTTTCGTCGCGTCGGGCCGTCCATCGAGCAAGCCGGCGGCTTTCTAGTTTTTTTTAAAGAGGGACTCCCGGCCTCTGTATCAGAGCGATGCATACAACCATATTTATAAATAAATAAAGTAGTTCAACAAAGTCTTGCAGTGTGTGACAAAATAAAAAGCTGGCTCACAAAGAGCAACAATAAGCAAGAAAAGGCCCAAAAGCCACAACCGGCTGGTATAAGATAGATAGGTAACTAATCGCCTATCCTATTACATGACCGCCATCCAAACCGGTTGAAGATATCCAGCGCTACCATCTCCCATCGGAGACATCCAGTAACCAAACGCTCCCTGGCCTCCGTCGGAGTGAGTAAGGACCACATACGGATTAGCGCAGTAGCCCGGAATAAAACCTGCAAAAATTGAATAGTTATTGTTCTGTTAAAAGCCAAATCATATCTGCAGTTCCAAATTGCCCATAACAACGCACATGCTCCTACGCGAATTTGTCTAGCTGTTTCAGACTCTATCCCAACAAGCCACGTTCCAAATAACGACCTGACCGAATTCGAAGGAGTAATGTTAAAGGCAATTTGCACCGAGCGTCACAACACCCTCGCCAACGGGCAAACAAAGAAAAAGTGCTTGATAGTTTCATCCCATCACAGAAACTACACCTAGTAGAACCTGTCCAGTTGCGCTTAACCAAATTATCTTTCGTTAAGATGACTTGTTTATGTACAAATCACATAAACACTTTGATTTTCAGAGGAACCTTAACTTTCCAAACATGTTTGGAACTAGGAATAACACTAGAATTGATGACATCAATGTACATCGACTTGACTGTGAATTCCCAGATCTAGTAAGCTTCCAACACAACTGATCGAGCTGATGAGTAAGCTGAACCTCCATCAGTCTACTCACCAGATGAAGCCTATTTCAATTTGTTGATTGATGGTTTAAGGAAATGGCAGTGGTCCAAATCTTGCACATTTACTGTTACTTCTATGTATAAGTTCCTTGCTCAGGTGTGGCCCAGCTTTCATATCTTATTGGGATAGCTACATTGCCCTGGCCGGGTATTGCGAAGGAAGGAAACACCTTGTCCGAGTCAGGCGATGCTAAAGGATGGATTAAAAAACTCATGGATGCTATCTCTGTTATTGCTGCTTAATGCCCTATTTATACCGATCTAGCTTATAGCTGGGATTTCTAGAAAGATAAGCTGATGCAGCCCTCAGGGATGGAGTGCCTAAACTAACCTTCCTGAACAGAAGTAGCTTCCCACCGGTCTCCAACAAGCACCCTCCTAAATTGAATATTAAGGGAAGTGGACTGCAAACTCGTTGCAACTAGAGCATCGCGTCGCTGCACAATACGATATAGCAACGGATACTGAAGCGCCAACGGCGCTTCCGGCGGCTTTTAGTTTCATACGTGCATGTGTTAGCCTTCATTCACGTAAGGATCAATCCACCTCTGTGCTTGCCTGCCTGCCTGCCTGCTTGGTCTAGTTAGCTTCTGGTACGTGTGCGTTCTGGCCAAAAGCACCGGCTATTTGAGCATCCAAAGTCAGCTTCGGTCAGAGACATCGGCCTCGTCAGAAAGTACTCGACGAGTCGGAGGGACCTACGCCACCAATTGGTTGCCGGCACGGTCCCCTGCAGTACGTTGAGCAGTGGAGGAGCGAACCGTGTTTTCTCTCTCTTAGGGCATCACACACTCTTGCGACGATGGCTCCCAGGGCTTGAGACTCTTTTGAGACCGTGATTTGATCGGGATTTTTCTCGGTGAGATTTCTCCCTTCCCCTATTCCCGCCTTGTGCTATCTCGTGTGGCATCGGTAGTTTCTCGTTTCTCTTCTTCGTTCGAGGTGATTCAGGGGCAATCCTTGCATTGTTTCCCACAATTGGCGATGGCGGATCAAGTTCTTGTTGAGGCTACCAGTACGGCGACGTCGGGGGAGGTGGGACTGCTGGCAAGCAGGTGGATCACCTAGGTTAGGAGAAGCAGCGCCATAGCGCCACCGCCGTCCGCCTCAGAAGACCCTGCAGTGGCATTCGATCCTGCATGGGAGGCACGCAGTTCTGGCTCCGCTACTGGCGTCGAGGACATGTTGGAGCGCCTAAGCATCACGACGGTGGAGGCACAACCGGCGATAATGGATGATGATGAAGATGTTGATCTGGTTGCCCCGGATTGCGCGTTGGTTGGGAAGGTCATCTCCCCTACTGTCCTTCGCACCAACACTATTTCATTGACATTGAGGCCGGCCTGGGGAAATCCTAGGGGTCTGCAGTTTCACCCAGTGGGCGACAACCTGTTCGTGGCTGAGCGGTACTAAGATGGATGGGGACCGTGTCCTAGATGGCTCGCCATGGATGGTGGGCAAGCATGCTGTCTTACTCAAGGTTTTTGATACTGACACTAACATACAACCGCTGCAAGTGGAGTTTAAGACTCTCTATTTGGAAACGTATTATGGCCCTGCCGCCAAGATTGATGAAAGCTAAACTGGGCATGGAGCTTGCTAAACCGACTGGAAGAATCAAGTGTGTACAAGCGGATGCTGATGGGAGATGCTGGGGTGCTTTCATGCATGTCCGGGCAGACATTCTGGTATAGGAACCATTGGTTTGGTAGGTCATTGTCAATTCTACGAAGATGAAGAGGATTGAACCCTATGTTGTTATGTATGCGCGCTTGCCATATTACTGCTACTCATGTAGTATGCTGGCTCATTCCTCCATGCTTTTTCCAAACCCAGGGATGCGTGATGAGAATGGAGACCTACCCTACATTGCAAACAAACTGTGTACTCCGGAGGACCTATTCACGAGATCCAGCCGATCCAGCTCAGGCAATAATTCTTCATCCTCGTCTTTTGAACCAAAGAACCAGAGTGGTAATACCCCCTCGGGTGATGCCAAGTCAACTAGTAACCATGGCAGGGCGACGGGGAACCGGAGTGGTAAAACCGTGAGGGTGATGGGGAACCTAAGAGATCATCCCCTCTCATGAACAACCCATTAGGCAGAGGTCATGGTCGCTCCTCTTGTGACCAGGGTCATGGTGGGTTTTATGTTGCTGGAAAAGAGATCCTCCAGTCTGAGAGGACGAAAAGCGGTATGGCTAGGCATAAGAGGAAGCCCACTAAGAACCTAGTTTATGTGCATATATCAGATGAGCAACCTTCAAGTTTTGTCGGCATTTTGACCATTGTGGTTTCTAACATATCTAGCAAAGATGTTGGCCCATGCACTAAAGTGGAGGATAGTGTCTTGAACAAGAAATAGTGTACTATACCTTCTCGGTCGACAGACCAGGCGGAGGCTGCGGAGTAGCCCCACCAAATGTAATGAGTATTTCATGTTGGAACTGTCGAGGATTGGGTCCGGTCTCGACTGTTGGTGAGCTTTGCTGTCTTGTGAAGCTTCACCAACCCACCCTCCTCTTCCTGTCCGAGACTAAGATGAGGGATTCTCGTGTCTATAATTTTACTGCTTATACTCTGCTTTACTACGAAATTCTATGATGCTGTCTGCGAGTTGACTCATATACTCTAGGGTGTAGCCAGTGGCCGCCGGAGCCCTTTGAGCCCTCCTGATCGCCACCAGCCTAGGCACCCTCACCACCGGTGCCTCTTCTTCATCCGTGATTTATCCTAGATTAGGACCCATTGTAGCTAGGTGTGAAATAGCGGCTAAGGCAAGTGGGGAGGGGTTCTGACCAGATTGGTTAGTGGTGGAGTGGTTTATATTGACATTCTAGCTGTAGGTGGTGGCTATTAGATAGGTGGATTTTATTGACACTCCAGCTGTAGGTCGGTTTTATTAACACTAAAAGAAAAACCACATTAAAAGTCCATTAGGTAAATAATGGGAATCATCGGACAGACTAAAACTAAAGTTAGAAAGGATATTTTCATCATATCACTCTAGCATAATATATAATTTAGTAAAGTAGTGTGAACCATACGATAGCAGTCTAACACCTAACCTCCATGTTTGCATTAGGCATTACAACTAAGATAAGAAGATCTACAAATACATCACTAACATCATCAACTTACATGGCCTGTTATATATATACTTAACCCCCAGACTTTCCACTTCATTCCTCTAGGATGGACTTGATCTTCTCCCTACCCATATTTTGCTCATAAAACATCTCCCAAAGCTTTGTCAGACATCTTTTTAGTATGGCAGGACAAGGCCCATCAACCCAAACAACCACTCCACAATCAAAACCTCCTACCTACAAATAACACAATTTCATATAGTGAAAGTTAACAACTACACCTTTGTGAGTAGAGACTCTTGTGAGTACATTGAAATAGTGAAAATTAACAACTACACTCTGACAAAGCTGAGATAACTACACATTGACACTACAATAAGTCCACCACTAATTGAAATTTAGTTCATGTTAATCCAACCACACACTGGACATGAGCAATGCCAACTTGCTAAGTGAACTTGAACAATTAATATTTAGTTAAATTCAGTCACATTTGACAACATGGTGAACTATAACAATTTATTTTTGGAGGGGATGAACTATAACGAGTTAAATACACAGTGAACCATAACAAGTTAAATACATAATGGAAGTTAACAATTATAGTCTCACAAAGTTAAAATAACTACACATACACACTAAAAATAATCCAGTGCTCATTGAAATTAACTTCATGTTAATCCAACCACATTGGCACACAGGACATGAGATGCAGATAATTAGACAACACACAGATAATTAGGCACTAAGAACTACATAATGAAACTACAATCTTTTTCTTAACAACTTCAGCAGCAGTTAACTAGACACTACATAGTAAACTACCACTATAGGAATGAAGGTTCCATATTTCTTTTCACATTTTGAACAACAAGATTGAGTTAAATTCAATGAAACTACCATCTTTTTCCTCAACAGCTAGATTCAGTTAAATTCAGTGAAAGTTCCATCTTTCTCTTCAACAACAAGATTTAATTAAATTGAGTGAAATTACCATCTTTTTCTTCAACAACAAGATTCAGTCACCTTAATATAACAAGTTAACTACACAGATGAGTATGCACTTAAATCAAACAACTACAAACTGAAAATACCATCAATACTATGAACAATAGGATTGAGAGCAACTTAATCTAACACTACACACTACTAGCCATTTACAGAGCAAAGTGCTAAGCTAGAACAATAAGCCGAGCATTGCTTACCTGCGCAGCACAACCGTAAAACCTCCTCCTAGTGTCTATGCCATCAAATGCCACACATTTCTTCACACTGGCCTAGTGAAGCTTGCATTTGATGGACGGATCAGCCACTGTCCCACAGAAAGAAGCATCCACAATGGTCTCCGGGTTCTCATGCATTCACAACCTCTAACCAATGGTTCCTTCCCCAGAGACTCGAATGAGATCTAAAATCGAAAATCCCCAAATCTAAACCCTAACCCTAACCCGTCGGAACAGTTAACCATAAATCAATGTCCGTGACGGTGTACTGGAGGTCGTCACCGCTGCTCTCCTCTCCGTTTTTCCATGAAGACATCGCGTGGCTGCGGCGAGCAGGAGCAGCGTCGGTGCTGACGTTGAGTGAGAGCGAGAGTGAGAGTGAGGAAGTGAGTGAGAGAGTGAGCAAGTGAATGAGCTGCCGTCAACACCACCACTTTGGATCACTGACCATTAACGGTTGCCATTACACCTGTTGCCATGTGGTTGATTTCCCATGTCAAAACTTGATTAGAATTTTTGTCAGTTCTTTTTGCCACTGCCACTGTCAATGATAGAGTTCGGTGTGTTTGCCATGTTTTGGAAAGTGGTGGGTTTTTGTGAGTTGTGACATGATTGTGGTGGTTTATGCATTTCACTCTACTTGGTATTACCAGACTAATACGACACTCTTCTCCTTCCCCCGTTCTCTCCTTCCTACCGATCCCAAATTCATGTGAATTACTACCGCTACCTCTATCAATTGGGATATCCTGGTGTGTCCTTAACATTATGCTGGAAGCAGACAACACATGTTCACTGGATGTAGGATTGGGATCAAAACACGAAGTACTTCCACACACGGTGGGGTCGGACAGAAAAAGGAAAAGTTATGAATCGTCTTAAGAGGCTTAATTAGGAGGGAAGATGGGAGTGTAGTTGAGGAGGAGGAGGCCATGACCATGAGAGAGGTGGCAACTAACAAATTTACAAGCCTTTCTCATTAAGATACTTGCACAACCATTTACTCGGCAAGCACTTATTTTTAATTTCAAGGACTATGCAACTACCTAGTCTTCTTTCATTGCATTTCCTTGCTCTTTGAAGTGTTAGGATTTGTCGTCACCACCTGCTTTCTTCTCTCCATGGTTTGTCTTGTACTCCAAGCTGTTCTAACACGGGTGATTAGTCAATTGATTTGGTTGGGGACGGTTTACCAAATCTACGGAATCTAATTGACCAGCCACACCAATCCCTGAAGGACACGGAAACATGGCAAGCAATAAGAAAACTTAACCAAACCTGCTATGACAGGGTCAGTTGCTTGTCAAAGTTATCCATTTCTCCATCGTGTATACAACTATACAATGACATCTTCTCCGATAGTACTACAATTTCGCCAGTCAAGCTATAGAAAATTTACTAACGCAGCCTCATCTCTCAACCAAAATCCAGAGGAACACTTCCCGAAGCAAGATCATGGAGGTCATGGCGGGGGCGGTGCTGAGCGCCCTCCTCCACAAGCTGGACGCCGTGCTGACGGACGAGTACAGGCTGCAGAGGAGCCTGAGGGGCGAGATCATGTTCCTCCGGGCCGAGCTGGAGAGCATGCAGGCGGCCCTCGAAAGGGTATCGTCCTCGTCGTCGGCGCAGCCGGTCGACAGGCAGGTCAGGATCTGGGCAGGGCAAGTCAGAGAGCTCTCCTACGATGTCGAGGACAGCATCGACAGGTTCATGGTGCGCGTCGACCTTCATCATCCGGGGTTCAGCGGGTTCATCCGCAGGTGCCTGAGCGTGCTGACCACGGCCAGGGTCTGCCACCGGATCGCCGCCGACATCAGGGGCATCAGGGGCCTCGTCAAGGAGGTCGCTGACCGCCGCGACAGGTACAGGGTCGACGATGATGTTTCCGCCGTCCGGGGGCCTGCGGGTACCACCATCGACATCGACCCTCGCTTGCATGGCATGTACGAGGATTCGGCGAGGCTCGTCGCGGTGGGCGGGCCGAGGGCGGAGCTCTGCAGGTTGTTGGTGGAGCAAGAAGGTGCGGCTGCCATGGATGGTCAACTGAAGGTGGTCTCCATTGTTGGGGTTGGTGGCCTGGGCAAGACGACTCTGGCCAACGTCGTGTATCAGCAGATCAGAGGGCAGTTTGATTGCGATGCCTTTGTCACGGTGTCCCTCAAGCCTGATTTGAGGAGGGTTTTAGCCAGCCTACTCCGTCAGGTCAGTAAGCAGAGTTACAGCCAGGTTGAAGAATGGGATGTTGTGGAAATCATTGACAAAATCAGACAAGTTCTTCGGGTTAAGAGGTAACGCCAAAACTCATAGCTCTAGTTCATGTACAAAAATTCTAGTTTTGCTTTGTTTTGCAATTTGAATTTAAGAACTGAAGTACAAGGTTAATACTGCATCCTCCTCCCCTAGGCTTAGCTAGAGGGGTGGCCTGATTGAGGGTGCCTCTTTGCGCTCCCATTTTCCAATCCCTGGTAGTCCCAACGCACAATCTTTGTTTTTTAGCAACATACGTACTCCCTCCATAAACAAATATAAAAGTGTTTAGGTCACTACTTTAGTAATGTAAACGCTCTTATGTTTGTTTACAGAGGGAGTACATGTTAAGTATTTTACCTACGTGCAAACTTTCATGAAGAAATAGCATTTGGGGTGGACAACTGATTTTGCTTTTAGCTTTTACCCAGAGGCCAGAGCACCGCGAATGTCATTTCTCCACAAGCTTTTGCTCTCGTAAAACATGACTGCGTGATGCAGCTATTCCATTTGAAGTCTTAACTTTTGCTTTGAAACGTTAATTTAAAGATACTCATTTTTCTCCTTGATAACTGAAAAGTGTTGAGTTGAAAAACCATGCATTTTTATTTAGAAGTATAGAATGACTCCATTCTTGACATTTTCAAGTGAAGTTAGTAAATGAGGCAATTAAACAGGGAAGAGTGCTGGAAAACATGTTTCTTCTGCAATGGATGTTCGTGTGATCGAAAAATTAGTAGGTTCCATATAGATATTCCAATTACCCTTTACTTTCTAGTTGATAACTCAATTTCACTTGTTTTACTTTCTAACATGGTGCTACAAATTCATAGGTACTTAATTATAGTTGACGATATATGGGACGAATCAGCTTGGAACTGTATCAAGGCTGTACTAGTTAAGAACAACTGCAGTAGCAGAGTAATCACAACAACACGAATTGTTGGTGTTGCAGCATCATGCAGCTCTGCCATCGACGGTAACATTTATAAACTAAATCCTCTTAGTCATGATGATTCGAAGAAGTTGTTCTATGAAAGAATATTTGGGAGTGAAGATGCTTGCCATGTGGAACTGAGGGAAATATCTGAGAAAATCATAAGAAAGTGTGATGGTGTACCATTAGCTATCATCACTATTGCCAGCCTATTGTCTCACAAATCAAACAATATACATGAATGGGACACTGTGAACAAATCCATTGGTTCTGGACTTGAGAAATTCCCCAATATGGAGAGCATGCGTCAGATATTGTCTATTAGTTATTATGATTTGCCGTCCCATCTAAAACCCTGCTTTCTATACCTGAGTGTTTATCCGGAGGATTATACAATATTGAGTGATCACTTGGTACGAAGATGGATATCCGAAGGCCTTGTCCATGGAAGTGATGTGGATACCTTATATAAAGTGGGGTGCGGTACTTCAATGATCTTATTAACCGAAGCCTAATTCAACCACAACATGTAGATTCTCGTGGCAACGTAGGGGCTTGTCGTGTACATGATATGGTCCTTGATTTGATCACATCCTTATCGATTGAAGAAAATTTTGTCACTACATTAGATAGCCATCAACCTAGTGATCTTTCAAAGAAGATACATCGATTATCCATCCAAAACAATGAAGAACATCACACCATGTCACCTTCTATGCTGAGCTTGTCCCACGTGAGATCATTTATCATCTTTCCTAGTGCTACAAAATTGATGCCGCCTCTTTCAAGATTTCAAGTTCTGCGAGTGTTGGATCTAGAAGGTTGCCGTGACTTGGAGAATCATCATATTGATGGTGTTGGGAATTTATTTCATTTGAGGTATCTAGGACTAAGGGATACAAATATTACCAAAATCCCGAAAGGAGTAGGGAATCTGTATTGTTTGCAAACATTGGATTTGAGTCAAAGTGGCATAATTGATCTGCCATCAACCATTGTTCATTTAAGGAAACTTGTGTGCCTATACATTGAAACATCGGTAAAGCTACCAGATGGGATTGGAGCCATGAAATCTCTACAGGTTCTATCTACCGTCAGTGTGAGTAACTCGCCAAACTTCTCAAAGGAACTAGGTTATCTTTCGGATATGAGGGTTCTTAAAATTTCGCTATCTGGAACATGGGACAAGAACTATGAGAAACATTTGTTATGTTCTTTGTGCAAGTTGACAAAAATCAAGGAAATAAGCATTCAATCTTCCGGAGTTCCCACAAAATTCATTGTGGATTTAGGATGGACCCCTCACAACCTTCAATATTTTTTCGGCAACATACCTAGATTGCCGGAATGGATGAACTCCTCACTCTCAAAACTGTCCACTTTAATCATCACACTAGACAAAATCCAGCATGAAGACCTTGGTACTCTCGGCAACATCCCATTTTTGAATTATCTCTGTGTTACAGTGCACAAAATCAAAAAGGCAGAAGAAAGGTTGATTATCGGTACTGATCATGCAAACTTTAAGTGCCTATCTGAGTTTCACATTCACAATGATTCATTGGGGATCATGTTTGTAGAAGGAGCTATGCCAAGGCTCCAAACCCTCGAGGTTACATTTCAGATTCGCGAGGCGAAGGATGAATACAATAATTTTGAGGTCGGCTTGGAGAACCTCCATTCTATTAAGCTGGTCACAATTCGAATGCATTGTTCTGGTTCCAGTCTCGTTGAGGTGGAGGAAGCTGATGCTGCTATGAGGAAGACATCCCATGTGAATCCCAAACATCCGAGGGTTGACGTGATTAGATATTATGAAGATGAAATGATAGAGGACGAGGAGAAATCTCAACTCGATGAGGAAGCATTCAGAGAACAAGAGGTATTAATTATTGTCTTCTTTAGTCGCACTAAAATAAAAAGTACACGATCCAAGTTAGTGTTCCATTTTTTTACTTATTCCTACAATGTTCCCTTTTCATCACCTGTAAAATGTTCCCTTTTCATCACCTTTTGGTGACTACCTAGCAAATCGACACATGTAATGTGATTTTTCACATGTAAACTCTATATCCATCAATACATTGTTGCATCTGATCCATTTTCCATCAACTGTTATTATTACCCCTATTATAATTTGTTCTTTTTAGGGTGAAAAGATTTATATATTGCTCAGGGTAGCGGCCTGCTCATTACAATACTGTTCATAGGGACTATCTGGACACAAGCCATTTATAATAAGTTTATTTATAGAGCTTATCCAACTTCGAGAAAACACACACAAACACGCACATGCACGTAAACACATAAACTTTTTTTGTGTAACAATCTGCTAATAGAACAGTGGCTGACTTAAGGAATATAACATTCTTATAAATTTTCTTGTGGGTAGATAAACTCAATGGTTGTTTTTTTATCATAAACAAGATGATTATTGTGAAACTGAGGTTTAGATCACCCTTGATGATCACATGCCATTCGACCATACTTGACAATCACACGATTGAAAACAAGATGAACATGTTGCGCGATAACTGAAGACCATGATCAATTAATAAAAATACTACGTTTACATTGACAAGTTCGGGAGCTTTTTCTTCATTACGGTGTTTCCTTGTATAAAAACAAACAAATGAGCTACTCAACTCCTGGTTGTCTCTACGTATACTTCTTTATAAATCTCTCCCTGAAGAAGATTGTTTACCTTAATTAGCTATCTAGAAATCTTGCTTCACAAGATTACTTGACTTGTTAACGAGCTTACTTTACTTCTTGTCAAGCCTGCCTTATCTTGACAAGATTACTTGACCTCTAGGATGAGAGGAAGCATTCATGGCAAGCTGACTTGCTTCTACGTGGCAAGCTTGCTTAGCCTTCAAGCATATGCTTCAACGAGAAGCTAACTTGTCTTGCAATTTTGATTGCTTGTTGAGCCAAATGTCTGCTTGCATGAGCCATATGTCAATATCTTGGTAGTCTTCTCGCCAAAAAGTTAATATCTCGGTACTCGCCACCCAACCATAGTTGTTTCATAATAACAATAATAATAGTAATTATTGAGAGATCAGGTGTAATACTATATCAATGGATATATAGTTCATACTTCATAGTACTCTCCTAGTTTGAGAAAAATAAGCAGCCATACCAACTTGGAGTAGAAGAGCAAGGCCAAGGATATGGTCAAATCCCCCCTTAATTCCCCGTTCGCACATCTACCCTATCACATTTTTTCAACTTTGATAGTGCAAATTTTGATTGGCACACTCCATGAGCAAGTGATATAGTTGTTGTCATTGTAAATGAAATAGTCCTGACTACGAAAAGTAATAAGATGTCAAAGGACACATTAAGTTAAGAAATCAAAGCTTATTATTTATGTTAATATTTTTCCCCAATGTAGTATACTTGATAAAAAAAAATACTGAACTACACCCTCTCTTATACTCCCTCCGCCCCAAAATAAGTGTCTCAACTTTGTACTAGCTCTAGTGTAAGTTTGTACTAAGCTCAAGACACTTATTTTGAGACAGAGGGAGTATTAGTTTACTGCAGAGGGAGTATTTATATGTATACTAAGCTTGTGACTGATCAATACCATGTCACCTGTTATACGTGAAAGGTTTATATTAATAATTATTACCCCTTCTCTTGAATGCAGATCATTCTTGAGAAGATTGGACCCTGGGGAGGAAATACCGGGAGAAAACGAGACATAAAAGTGTCACCACGTTATCTAAGAAGTATGAGAATTTGCTGTGGTGATGTTATAGATGCGTTTGCATTTTCTTACCTGGACAGAAATGAGAATCTGCATGAGACACCTCTTTGGGGCGGTGTTGGTGGGACCATCCACACGGTGAGTAATAAACTTCTCATGCACTGTGCAAAACCTTGTTAAGACAAACCAGATTAAATATACTCTCCAAAAGGTGCGACACAGGAATATCATTTTTATACAAAAAATTCGATAATAAAATTGATACAGTGTTATTAACATCAAAAAAAGTTATCGTAGATAAATTTAAAAATTCAGAAATACAAAGATTGCACGTATGGTTCACACATTAAGAATGGGAAGTGGTTCTTTATACACAAAACAGGAACGAATAATTTAAACAGATTGAGCTGCCAAACATATAAAAAATAAACTGTGTGCCCAAATTCCAAATATCAACTGAGCTATTCTAAATATTTACATATGTGAGCAGTTTTCCATTAGCCAAAAGATTTCCCAATAAACATTTGAAGCTTGATATTACCACTGATTTTGCAGATTCTACTAGAACCCTCGGAGTTTGTGATTGAAATTTCAGGGACTTTTGGTCCATATGGTCAATTTCCCAGCATCATAAAGTCACTTATGCTTGTGACCAACTTACGTACCTATGGACCTTTTGGGCAGCTACATGGAACTCCTTTCCACTCTCGAGTGAAGAAAAACGGCAGTATTGTTGGCTTCTTTGGGTGCTCAGGGGAATTTCTAGATGCAATAGGTGTTTACATTCATCCTTAGTTTCTAAAGCTTAGCTACGACTTCTCAGTGTTCTTTTCTTCGCGAGGAAGAATCTTCAGTGTTCTATGAAAATTGTCAGTACTCAAACTCCGTGATGTGTTCCTATAACAAATAAGACCCGTTCCTGATTTTTGTAATGATGAAGTGAATGTTGCCAACAGGGGAAGAATATTTTGGCTTGAACCCTGTCCATTTAAAGTTTAATTGCATTGATGTGTTGTTGCTTTTATTTGACTTAATATTTATGTTCTTCCACACCTTCATTATGCATTGACATATATTTTTATTCTCTTCATTGGGAGTTTCCATACCCCAAATAGCCAGCCGATGCTGCAGGAAAAGGATCATTTAATGGATGACGCAGCTGAAGTTTGGCCTCAAAGAACCAGGTCGCTGGGAGTAGGCCACTTTGCCCAAAACAGAATAACATGTAACATGTGTCGCCCCCAGTTTGCTTAATCCAAACCAGGACACACGTGCGCGCGCGCGCGCGCGCGCGCACACACACACATGTTCAGGCCAGCTAAAAAGATAGGTGGTCAAAACTTTCAGTGTGCTCGCAAAAGCGGCAAAAGCCTATTGCCTGGACCGTTTCTCTTTCGAAGTTACTCCTTGTAAGAGGGGCTTTATCCTGCTGAAACACCATTTCATACGCGTGTTGGTAAGTGGTAACTCCCCTGTAAGCCAGAGCTATACACATGAATTTGGCAGTGTCAGTTTCGTTAGTAGTGAGCCATCACTCAACCCAGTTGTCCCGATCAGCGAGAATGATAATTTCCAGCGTGTGCATAAGTTCACCCGCATTCACTAAGGTTCAGCAACTAAGCTCTCTTGGTTTTCAGCTGCTTGGCACAAGGCAAGGGAACTGGAATTTTGAAGCTGATTTGCTCTAGTAATCATGCCAAAACCTCGCATTCCTACCGTTACCCCATCTTGTCGTAAACCATTCCAGAAT
>NC_041383.1:42774814-42780751 GCF_002162155.2 Triticum dicoccoides
GGACAAGGGTGAGGCAATGGCGGCAGTCAAGGGCTAGGGCGAAGGCAAGGCGGTCAAGCGGCACGGGGAAGCACGCGTCCAGTAACCGGTCAAGGGGAGGGGGAGGGGGAATCTTGATGGAGGGCATGAAGAAGGGGTGGCTCATATCAATCTCATCGGAGAAGACGGTGAGAAGGGGGGAGGTTATAATGGCAGGCGCGGAAGAGGTGGTGCCTGACAAGGCCCTGCCAAGGAGGGCTGCCAGGAAGGCAGAGGATCTCCCAGAGGAGGTCAGCAAGTTTATTTATTATTTTGCGATGGATTCATCTGTGTTTTAAAGGATGGATTCATCTGTGTTTTAAAGGTTCAATTTCGTGAGCTAACATGGAGGTAGCTTTTATCACTAAATTTGCGCTCTACCTGCTGTTAGGACCTATTCCCTCTGTCCGAAAATACTTGTCGAAGAAATAGATACAAATAAATGTATTTAGAACTAAAATACATCTAGATACATCCATTCCCAAGACAAGTATTTTCGGACAGAGGGAGTATTTTTTGGACGGGAAATAGACTTTATCCATCTAGTCACAAGTCTATGGGATCAGTATCCCAAACGTTAGTCGAGCAGGCAGGCCTTGCTAAGCAGTCAAGGCCCTGGTTTGCATTGCGATTACAAAAACGGTCGGCGTAGATCATGGCATCCAGAACAAAATGGTTCGTGGCACCATTCAGTGCTTCCATGAGATATCAAGCAATCAGATTTCCACTACATCCTAGCTGCAGCCAAACTTTTTGTTGACACTATTAGCTGCTTCCAGGTAGAGCTAAAGAACATAGAATCAATCTAGGCAGCACCTGCCGCAGAATGCAGAATCCATTACATAGTCCAGGGGACACCTAAAAAGTGGCAAACGATATTAAACCAAAACGGACACAGGGGCACAGGGCAGCACAACACCACTTCCCCAGCTCCACCATCTTGGCTACGATCAAGTCAAGATCAACCTCCAGCAGCTTCCTCCCCCCAAAGAGCCGCTGGTGCTGCAAGAAAAAAGGAGCATTTTTCATGCATGGCACCTCATCTGGTTGCTGCACAAGTTTAACTCCAAAACTCAAGTAGTGTGGATACATAAGTTAGAAATCACACAAGTTAGTAATGTTGAATAAGTAGTGCACAACCGGTGGTCCAAATCGCACAAGTTCCTAATGCTGCATAAGTGATGCACTGCAATGAAGCTCCTGTGCTCAGTCATCTCATCACAATCGCACCCTATGTCTGTGATGCTTGATGTTGCTCATGACGTACTTCGCGTGGACATCATACCTCCAGGATGCTACCACGTCCGCCCTACCCTGTTGTGTTCCCAGACTCCCACTCAAACTGCTCGAGGAGCTTCCGCATGCTGCTCGACTACTATGGCCTCTTCCTTATAACCCACAACGGCCTCGCACACGTCCTCAACCGGCAACACTACCAGCTCCTAGTTTGGGATCCTGTAAACAGTTGCTGGACCGACAACGAGTTCATTGCACCATGGTACAAAGTATGATCGGCTTCTTCTTACCAATATTACATTACACCATAGTTCTTGTAGGAACATCGCAACTAACTAATCTCTACTCCTAATGTCTCAGTTGGTAGTCTCCGTTCCGGATTTATTTTCGTCCCACCTACAATGGTTTATTTTGGTACCTGCTCCCACCTAACGCTGAGCCGCGTAAAACCAAAAAAAAACCCTCCTGCCGAGTCCCCCACCCGCCCTCACGCACTCCAGGGCCTAACCTCCCGTCGCACCCAAGACAAACGAACGAAAAAAATCTACGAAAATAAACCAGCGAAAACAAACCGGCGAAAATTAACCAGCGAAAAAAAATCCTAGACCAATCGCCCGCACGTACGAGCGAGGTCTCCTTCCCTCGAGCGAGAAACATTCGCACGCACGACTCTCTGCCCTCGTTCGCCCGCTGCCGCCCTTCGTCCCTTCGCCGCCACCGCTCCATCCCTTCGTCGCCGGCCTGGCACATCAAAGGCGCGTAACTCGCACATCAAAGCCTCCGGCCTCCACCGATCCGGCGCTGGTCCAGTTGTGGACCCGCCGCCGAACACGTCCAGGCGTCCAGGATCCGGCGCCGATCCCTTTCAGGACCCGTCGCCGGACACGTCCAGGATCCTATTATCCCTTTCACGGCCCGCCGCCGAAGGCGTCCAGGATCCGGCGCCGGAGACTCTCACGTAATATAGGTATTATTTGAATTTTAGCGCCATCACATTTCATACAGCCATCGCATGAACTGAAAAAAATATAGGTATTATTTGAATTTTACAGCCATCACATTTCATACAGCCATCGCATGAACTGTACAAATACCAGTTCCATACAGCCATATGCATCACACTGAATCAATGAAATATTTCGTTCGGAACTCGCCCAGAAAGACTTGAGAGACATAATGTACCATATTGTCACCCCGCAACGCCCTGGTTGACACATAACAGATTGTTATGATAGATCCATACAGCAAGGGTTCCAATGGGAAATTTAGTAAGTTCGAACACACCGTCAAATATATGAAACACAATCTTCCATTTTGGTGATCTTCCATTTTGCATCATCACTTGTTGAAAGTTTTTCGCAGAACCAATAAGATGCAATATGCATTTTGGATCAATGGTTTACATTATAGTAGTTGCGCTTAAAAGAACATAATTAATTCAAGACCATAATATCTAACAATGTATTTAATTCAAGGTAGATCCTATTAGCTATAGTGTCAACCAGAAAAGTTTTTCACAGAACCAAAAAGATGCATTTTGTATCAATGGTTTAAAATATAGCAGTTGCGCTTAAAAGAACATAATTAATTCAAGACCATAAGATCTGACAATGTATTTGGTTCAAGGTAGATCCTATTAGTTATAGTGTCAGAACAAAAGGCAAATCAGTAACCTGTTCCAGAAAAGGTAGATGCAAATTATATGGCTTTCACAGAACTGAAGAAAAGGTTTAGTTACATTGAAGTGAGCAACGAACACACACCAGAATTATATGGCTTTCAATCAATCAGATTTGCACCATTTCTCAGTCAGATTCGTACCTATCAATGATATGACAAAGAGCAGTTTCACCACCCTACAGAAGAGATGGTGAAGAAGCAAATGGTTAAACGATTATGATAAGGCAGTGTAAAGCAACTGAATAATAAACTGTGATAAAACTTCAAGTAATATACCATCGTGTGCATGCGCCATCTCTCTTGCTTTCATCTTGCATCTACTCTCTCCATTGGAGTCAGGTTTTCTTTATGCTTCTTCTGAATGATAAACTGTGATAAAAACTTCAAGTAAACTACCATCGTGTGCATGCGCCATCTCTCTTGCTTTCATCTTGCATCAACTCTCTCCATCGGAGTCAGGTTTTCTTTATGCTTCTTCCAGACCTCAAAAACACCATGGCCAGACACAAATAGGAAATTATTAATCACATGGTCCCACCAATTTCTTAAAGATACTTCCAAAATTTAGTGATGATGCAATATTATTCATCATCAACTACCCCCCAAACCCGCTATTCCAAAAATTATTGAAAACAGGCAACGGTCATTTCATGTCAGTTCTCTGCCATTCCATATGTGCGTATGGGTAATTCAAAAAGCAAGGCCGGTGAACATCAACGAGAAGAGGACGTAACTACAGGTATGAAGCACTCTACCAGTGATACGTGCATTTCTGACAGTGACAAACTTTATGCATAATGTGTTGCAGGCCTTATGAGCGGGGAAAATGTTGTAAGAATACAATGCAACCATCATACCCGTAGATGAAAAGGTTGACGATCACTAGTGCAGAACCGGGCAATAGCACCGGTTTGTAAGGCCCTTTAGTGCCGGTTCCATAACCGGCACTAAAGTGTGGGCACTAAATCCCCCCCCCCTTTAGTACCGGTTCAGCACGAACCAGTGCTAAAGGGAAACCACGTGGCACGAGCCAGCTCCAGGGGCCTGGAGCCCTTTTAGTACCGGTTGGTAAGACCAACCGGTACTATAAGGTTTGGGGTTTTTTTAGTTTTATGATTTCTTTTTCATTTAATTTTGTGTTTCCATTTTAATTCTTTTTCGTTTGCTGGTATTTTACCATACTACACATTGTACACGTTATATATATATATGTGTATGTATATAGAATTTCTAGTAGAACCAATCATCGAGTTCAACATGATTGTCATGATATTATAAGCGTTCATATATAACACCACAAAAGCAAATCACTTAAGTTCAGAACGAAGAACACGGACATGAAAGGACAAGTACTAATTAAGAGCAGCATGAACAACTAGCTAAATCACTCCTGCTAGCTACTCTCTCTCTGGTAAAATAGCATAGAACATGTATAGCTCTCCTGATTGATCATACTGGAGCATGCCGATGAACCTGTCTCCTAATCATGGGATGCGCTTCTCATTGCTGCCCCCTAGTACTTCTCTGCGATCATTAACAATTTTCCTCCAATCTTTCACTATTAAGCACTCATCGCTTCTAAAAATCTTGAATGCATTAATGTGCAATGCAGGATATCTTGGCCGTAAGCTAACAATTGACATCTGACCTTTAGTCTCGATCCCCTGAGGCACAACTGTCATCGGGAGTCCCTGTTGAAGAACATCGTATAGTACTTAATTAATATACTTAGCAATGAAAAGTTTAGCAAAAAAATATGTATGCAAAATACGCACTGAGGACAAATAATAAATATCTTACCATCATTCCTAAATAGATGTGACCGTAGTTCAATACCATCACTATTGGTCGCATGTTTTGAGTACTAACATTTCTAAGTGCAGAAAGAAAATTTGTCTTCACAGTATTAAGATCCTCAAGCCATGAAACATAATGACTTATCTCCTCGCAGTTTACTTCAGCGCCGGGACAGTAGTAGGTCCTGTCTACCAAGCGCCGGACATGTTTGGTTGAATGGAGATAAGCTGTCAATAGAAATTAGTTCTCAGTTATTTTTGAATAAGCAATATCAAAGACAAAAATATAGTTGAGAAGAACTCACATAATGGTAGAACTGGAGGCGTCTGCACATCGACCCATATGTCTCTATTACCTTCAATATCATTTTCCGGACGAATATCAAAGGTGATAACCATACCAGGCTCAAATGCATAAGCCTTGCATAGTGCTTGCCAAGTTTAGCATTCAAAATAGGTGTACGTGTGTGCATTGTATACTTTGACGTTGAAAGTATAACCATCATGCTCAGTTTTCAGGTAAGCTCTCTTTACCTCCATTGTTTCCATATCTTTGAAACCTATCATATCCAAGACAAAAATTCTTGCATGGCAGGGGATGCGCTAGTAGAATAGTGAAAATTAAAAATTATAAGTCAGGCAAATGAAGCATATATAAGTCGTGCTTAATTACGAAAACAGACTTTTCGTTGTGACTTACTGTATCGAATTCGAAAGTCTCATCCAGCTTGATGCTGAATCGCCTACCATCAACAAGGAAATTTCTGTCCCATTGGCCGCGCTGGTCTTCACAGTATTCGCACATAATGAAATTTTTTCCGTCGTCAGACGACATTTCCTATGTTCATATTAGGCGAAACATTAAACACTTACTAATTCAATTAATTCAACTACTTCTATTAATTCAACTAAGTATTTACTAAAAATAAACTAGTTATATTAATTCAATTAGTTCAACTAAGCATTTACTAAAAATAAACTAGTTCTATATATTAATTCAACTAGTTCAACTAAACATTTACTAAAAATAAACTAGTTATATTAATTCAACTAGTTCAAAGTAAGCATTTACTAAAAATAAACTAGTTCTATATATTAATTCAACTAGTTCAACTAAGCATTTACTAAAAATAAACTAGTTATATTAATTCAACTAGTTCAACTAAGCATTTACTAAAAATAAACTAGTTCTATATATTAATTCAAC
>NC_041383.1:42781257-42795312 GCF_002162155.2 Triticum dicoccoides
CGGCGGCGGCCGGGGATGGCGACGAGACGGGCGCGGCGGGGGCGGCGACGACGACGGGCGGCGGGGGCGCGCGGCGACGACGATGACGGGCGGCGGGGGCGGCGAGGGCGACGGCACGGCGGCGCGGCGGCGTCGGCGTCGTCGTCAAGATCGAGACTCTCTGCGCGAGAAGTGGAACGAAACGGCGACGAGATAACTGATTTTTCGTAAGTGTCATATATATAGGTGGAGCCTTTAGTACCGGTTGGAGCCACGAACCGGTACTAAAGGCCAATTTTGGCCAGCCCAAGCGGCGGGAAACTGGGCCTTTAGTACCGGTTGGTGGCTCCAACCGGTACTAAAGGGCAACACATTAGTACCGGTTAGAGCCACCAACCGGTACTAATGGTGGCTTTTCTGCTATTTTTTATTTTCAGCTATAGTTTTTCTTCTTTTATGCTATTTTTCTTATTTCTTATTTCTTCTTCCTCTTCTTCTCCTTCTTCTTCCTCTTCTTATTCTTCCTCTTCTTCTTCTTTTTCTTCTTCTTCTTCTTCCTCTTCTCCTTCTTCTTCCTCTTCTTCTTCTTCGTCCTTCTTCTTCCTCTTCTTATTCTTCTTCTTCTTCTTCTTCTTCTTCTTCTTCTTATGTGTGCGTAGTTTTTTGTATAGTTTTTTCTTTTCTGTTATATTTATTTTCTTCTATTTATTTGTGAGTAGTTTTTCATCTAGTTTGCCAAAATTCAACATTTTCAGAGTTCATTTTGTAGTGATTTTCAATTTCATGGTCATTTTGTAAACGATTGAAAAATAGCAAATATAATTTTTTTTCTTTTCTGCTTTATTTTTTCTTCTATTTATTTCTGAGTAGTTTTTTCTTTTCTGCTATATTTATTTTCTTCTATTTATTTCTGATAGTTTTTTTATTTTTATTTTTTCTTTTCAGCTATAGTTTTTCTTCTTTTCTGGTATTTTTTCTTTTCTGGTATTTTTTCTTTTCTGCAAAACTTGATGGTCAAAGTCTGGAGTTATAACTTAAAAAAAAGAAATGTCGACGTGCAATTAGTTTTTGCCATAACAGAAGAAGTCCGGAGTTGTAATAAGTTATTAAAAATAAAAAGAGGTGCAATGCTCGTTAATTTGCTTCAAGCCTTTCGGAATAGTGTAAACTGCACTGCGCATAGCTCCATGCAGTCTACCGTATTCCTGAAGGCTTGAAGCTAAGCAACGTGAGCATTGAGCCTCTTCTTCATCGTCTCTGCACTCAGGGCTTATAAACCGCTCTTAGTCCCTCTCACGAACCGGTGCTATTGATCGCCGCCACGAACCGGCACTAGTGTACACATTAGTGCCGGCTGAAATTCCAACCGGCACTATTGTGCTTCACATTTGACCCTTTTTCTACTAGTGGATAGTTACGCGACGGAATCCAGTATATGTCTGTGTGAAAAATACTGAGAAGTGGTGCCTGGCGTGCATTTCTGACAATGACAAGCTGTATGCATAATGTGTTGCAGGCCCTACGAGCGGGACTAATGTTGAAGAATACAATGTAAGCATCGTACCCGTAGCTGAAAATGTTGACGCTATTTAGATGACGGAACCAGGTATAAGACTGTGTGAAGATTTCTGAGAATGTTGCATGCATACTTTGTCGCCTATGTATCATTGGTCTTGTATTCATCCTGACTACAACTCTACAGATGGATCAAGGCCTGGAGACCATCATGATGCTTCGTTGTCGGCTCCGAGTAATCTAACACTTGATTATGGCACTTATGTAGCACAAGATTCTTATGGTCCAGACTCATCCGCGTTTCATGTGACATAGTTAATAATTGAGACTGTTCACCTTCATGTACAACATACAACATTGTTTGTTGATTGGTAATTTGTAGGGCGGGAACCTTTAAACGACGGGATGTGGTCGTCTTATGAGAATAATAATGATGGTATGACGAAACTATGAGATGATACTCAAGGTATTCCTAGGCATGCTTATCCACCTTCCAAACCGACGTCTTCGGTAGAGGATCAGTGAGGTTTATGGGCTTTCTGATTTTTACTTATAACATGATGCAGACAACACAACTTCCGAGCAGCATGAAACTGGAGCTGTATTTAGTGAACGCAAAAAAATACGCTGCGGAAACAAGGGAGCAGGTCAACGCACGGAGGCGTGCAGCTTATCAGAAGAAAAAAGAGGAGGATATTGTCAGGTTACAAGAGGAGAATCAGCCTTCCCTTGCAAAATCTGGTGAGTTGTTTAAGGTAAGTTTGCTGGCTACTCTTAGGTTGATGTGCAGAAGTATAGTATGCAAGGTATTCGTTGTAGTAACCTGAATGTGATCTAAGTGATTTGTAAACTCCACCCGAATATATCTGGCCTGAGTAAAAGATAGCCTGAATACGCATAAGATGAATAGATAAACCTATTGCTCATACTTTTTTTGTTCACTAACTCTCATACTTGTGGTACATATGGTAGACCATAGGGATTTTATCAACACGCGTAGGCGGGCGTCTTATGGCAATAACAAGTCAGATGGTTTGAATAACCAACAAGACGATGGGCAGTCTGTTCGCCGCCGGACTCTATGTGATATCACAAATGTTCAAGAAGATGGGCAGATAAACAAACCCACACGAGATTATCATCAGATGAAAATTGATCTTGGTCTCCTCAATGTTTCAAGTAAGACTACTTTATGATCATCTACTGTTTGTACGTACGTATTCATGTTTCAGCCATTTAAATAAATACTAACCAAGCTTGTTGAATCAGATAATCCAGCTAGCTCGGACTATATATACATCAGTCTCGCCTAATGATGCAACATACCCTCGTGAAGCTACGGTCACATCGGGTGTCATTTGTGTGAAAGATAAACAAGGTAAATTGATTTTACCTTCTCCATGATCGTTTGATGTCAAGTTGTGTTTTTTCCTTTGGCTTTTGAGAGAATGACATGAAAGGCACCATTAGATGACTTGAATGACACCAAAGAAAATATGCGAAGAACAGAAGAAGATCGCAAAAGAGACCATAGAAACGCCCTGAGGAGGGCTGCCTATCGGCGGAAAAAACATCCGAATATCCGAGATGAAAATGCACAGGTCCTTCATTTATCAGGTAAGCTTAAAATGTTTTAACCATTATAGTCGGTACCGTGTTAACCATTAAGCATTAATATGTTTGGACAACTTTGGTTCACCAGACAACCCAACTAGCTCTAACTATATATCATTCTCGCATGATGCGTCAACATTTCCTGCTACAACTACGGTCACATCTTGTCTCATTAATGACAATGATCTACAAGGTAATCATATTGTGCCTACTCATACAACAATTGCTGGCATGGTTCTGTTTTATTCTCTAATTTTCGGGAATGTCCTGAATGACACCAGATGTAATTTGAATGACACCCAAGAAACAAAGAAAAAAACGGACGAAGAACGCAAGAGAGATCATAAAAATGCCCACTTTCGACATCAGGTATAAGCTTATCGGAGGAAAAAGGATAAGCTTATCGAAGATGAAAACAAACGTCCACTTTCGACACCAGGTATAAGCTTATCGGAGGAAAAAGGATAAGCTTATCAAAGATGAAAACAAACGTCCACTTTCGACATCAGGTATAAGCTTACCTTGAGTTTCACTTTCGACATCAAGCCCTAATATTCTTGATGACACTACCTCCAAACGCCTTAAAATCAAATTGTTCTAACTATGTTTTGAAAACATTGTTCAACCAGCCAACCTTAGTAGCTCCAGCGTTACAGAATTATTGCATGAGGAAGCAACATTTGCCCCTTCAACTTTACACACGTCTGGTGTCACCCATAATGCTGTTCTAGATACGAGGCACCGTGACAATGAGCGGAAATGTAAATTAACAAACGAGCAAAGGGAGCAGAAAAACGCATGTAGCCGAGCATGTTATCAGAAGAAAAAGGACGAAGTAACGGTGGATGTCAGAGAAACACTGAATGAAAAACTACGAGAGAAGCATGTGCAATGCCGCAAAAGAATGTCAGTGATTGAGAAGGGGGGGGGGTCAAGTGTTCAGAGGAAGGCCAATTATGAAAGAAGGAAAAATACCCCATGCAAAGAATGCATCGCAATTCCACGTTCAGACCTAGCAAACGCAACCTCTGAATGTCCTGCTTCCCCAAGCCGCGCATCACCCGTCTCTCGGGCCGCAGAATATGATTCATCTGATGGCGACCCTAGGACGAACATGCTGAGTTACACTGTCGGTGCGATGGTATGAAATTGCTATTGTCAGTTTCTTATGCTCATTCTCAGCAACCCTGTTCTAACATGATGTTGTCTATTGTCACATTCAGCATGATGACAATGCAGAAGACATCGATGTATTCCTAAGAGGCACCATGGGCGATGAGCCGACAACACCGACTTGATGGATGAGGAGTACTACGTGTTTCGCAATGAAGGTATGGTCAACTCTAAACTAGGACATTGTGGAGCTTTATTGTAGTTAGAATTATTAGTTATTATTGTTTTGAACGTGGTGTTTCAACAAATGCCCGTAGGATGCGATAATGACATACTGGATGATAACGAGGAAGCGATCATGTCTAGCGCTAAACCTAGCGAGATTGATCCATTTGGCAGTGTCTAGTCAAACATCCCAGACAACACTCACATCCTGAAACTCGCCGAAAAGTGCAAACACTGCAAGGCAAGGAAGTTTGAGTCTGAGACTGACAGGTTCTGCTACCGCAATGGCCAGATCGAGCTTAAGCAACTAGAACCAATCCCAGAGCTGATGAGGCTATGGTCCAGCATGGATGCAAATTCTAGACATTTTGGGGAGAACATACGGTTCTTCAACGGGCATTTTGCCTTCACAACCCTTGGCATCAGCCTTGATGAAAACTACACAAACATGAAGTCTGGGGGTGTACACATTCCGGGCACACGGCACCATCCACCACAATGTGCATTCATTCGGCCCTAGCTCCTGTCCAGAACATCTGCAGTTGTACTGCTATGATGACGACCCAAACCTAACTCATCGTAAGACGGCCACCAAGCAATTAGACCAGGATGTCGTGAAGAGGTTAGTAGACATACTCAAAGAAAACAACAATTCAGGAGTTTGGGTGTACACAAGGACAACCTCGATGATTATAGGATAGACCTAAACACCGATAAGAGGCTTGACCAAAGAAGATATAATAGATTGGTGTCATCTGAGGACGCTGCAATTTGGGTTGAGGGCAACGACCTAGCAAAAAGGTTTGACTAGAGAATAACACTTTGTGGTAACAACAACAGAAGGCATAGTATACGTGTGACCTTAGGAGCATATGACCCGTTGTCTTATCCCTCATTCTATCCAAGGGGGAGCTAGGTTGGCATCCGAAGCTACCTAAACGTAATGTTTCTTTGGAGGTTTTACAACATCCTCGACTGGGCCATGATGATGAGGAGGATGCAGGTATGTCGTTTGTGTCCCATTTTGTTACAAATAATATCTTATTTTTCAAAACAATACTCATGCGATGGTACTCAAACATGTGCAGAGGGGAATAGCAGGTTATGCATCTCCATGAGAGACTACTACTGTTACATGCTGCAAACACGGCCTGCGGTCTTCAATCCCATAGTCTGTGGAGCACACCTGCTGCAGCAATGGGCGGTTGACTTGTACATCAAAATTGAGAGTTGTCGGTTGAGGTGGTACAGGAAGAACCAGACGCAGATCCGTGCCGACTTGTATAAAGGAGTTGTTGATGCGATCACATCGGGGGAGACGCGAGCAAGCGCTGTCGGGGTAAGAATAGTGCTCCCTGAAACTTACCCTGGTGGCGACCGTGACATGAAGAAGAGACATATGGATGCCATGGCATATGTCCATACATACGGGAAGCCTGACATCTTCTTGATCATGACTTGCAACCCTAAATGGGAAGAGATAACGAGTGAGTTGCTTCCTGGTCAGACGGCGCAAGACCGACCTAATATTGTGGCTCACGTGTTCTATGACAAACTAGAGGCTATGAAAGACATGTTGCTCAAGAAGCATATCCTGGGTGTTGTTGTTGCTTATGTATACATAGTCGAGTTCCAAAAGAGGGGCCTCCCCCATGCACATTTTTTGTTGATCATTTATTCAACATATAAGCTTGTCGTCCCGGAGCAGTATGAACGACTCATTTCCGCACAGCTCCCAGACAAGCAGAAGTATCCGGAATTGTATGCATTGGTGGTAAAACATATGATGCACGGACCATGCGGTGCTCTCAACCCGAAGAATGTTTGCATGCAAGATAATGAATGCAAGTGCAGATACCCGCGGCCATTCAATGAGAACACGGTACAAGGCAAGGACTCATACCTAGTTTATCGGCATAGAGACGATGGAAGACGTGCTAAGGTCCGAGGGAAAATGTTGGACAACCGATGGGTTGTGCCATATAACCCTTACCTTCTGCGGATGTTTAATTGCCACATCAATGTTGAGGTCTGCTCTAGCATAAAGGCCGTCAAATACATTTGTAAGTACATTTATAAGGGCCATGATAAGGCTTCTTTCAGCATCGACCAGCCCGACACCGATGGTAACATTGATGAGATCAAGAGATACATTTACGCAAGATGGGTCACCCCTCTGGAGGCTATGTGGAGGATATTTGGCTTCCCACTGTGCGCCAATTACCCGCCTGTCTTGCAGTTGCCTCTCATCTCCCGAATATGCACAGGGTTGCATTCAATGCACAGGCTAACTTGGAGAATGTTGTCTCCTCCGAAAATGCTTCAAAATCCATGTTAACGGAGTATTTCAAGGCTAACGAAAAACACCCTTGGGCAAGGCATATATTGTACAAGGATTTTCTCGGAAGCTTCACGTGGGAGAAGAGAAAGAAGTTCTGGAAGCGGCGGGTGGAGCGTTTTCAAATAGGTCGTATCGTTCTGCAAATCCTGCCGAGGGGGAGCGATATTACCTGCGTGTGTTGTTGAACCATGTTACGGGCAAAACAGGCTTCGAGGACTTGCTCACCATGGACGACGTGGTATGTGGGAGCTTTAGAGAGGCTGCTGAAAGGTTGGGACTCATCGAGGCAGACAACATGCTCAACGACTGTCTTACTGAGGCAGAGCAGTGGGCAATGCCATGTTCTCTTAGGAGGCTCTTCGCAAGCATCTTGGTGCACTGCGAGCCAGGCGACATGCGCGGTTTACGGGATAGGCACCTCGAGCCTATGTCTGATGACTACCGTCGAACATGCACGTCCCCCAACGAGGTGGAGCAGATGGTGTTGCTTGACATTAGGGGTATGTTGCAGTGCATGGGTAAAGACATTGTTGATTTCGCTCTTCCAAGCATCGATGATGCGTTTGACCCAACCGAGGGCGAGGCTAGAGAGGTCATCGAGGAATCAATCTTTGAGTATGACACTAAATTGCATCTTCCCTGAACTTGGAGCAAAGGGCCGCATACGACGAGATACTAGCGGCTGTTGAACGCGGTGATGGGGGTGTATTCTTTGTTGATGGCCCTGGAGGTACAGGGAAGACCTTCCTCTACAGGGCGATGCTCGCCAAGGTGAGGGGCGAGGGCAAGATTGCTATCGCTACCACGACATCGGGCGTCGCTGCTTCTATCATGCCTGGTGGCAGGACTGCCCACTCGAGGTTCAAAATCCCACTGAGTTGCGATGATGGAGCCTCATGCAGCTTCACCAAGTAGAGTGGGACCGCCAAGCTGCTAAGGATGGCCTCATTGATACTATGGGACGAGGCCAGCATGACTAAGCAACAAGCGGTTGAGGCATTAGACAATAGCATGTGCGGCATCATAGGAATACACGACCGACCCTTTGAAGGAAAGACTATTGTTTTTGGCGGGGACTTTAGGCAGGTGCTTCCGGTCGTCAGAAGGGGGTCGCGGGGCCAGATAATTGATGCAAGCCTCCGAAGTCCTCATCTATGGAAGGGTATGCGGCAGCTTCGGCTCATCACCAACATGAGGGCTCATAATGACACGTGGTTTGCATATTACTTGCTCAGGGTCGGTAATGGCACTGAGGAAGCCGACGATCAAGGCAACATACTACTCCCTGATGACATTTGTCTGCCATCTACGTGCGAGGTTGACGACCTGGAGAAGCTGATTGACCACGTGTTTCCGAGTCTAGATGACAACATGTCTGATTCGAATTACATGACATCTTGCGCAATCCTTTCCACGACAAACGACAACTAGACAAGATAAACATCCGCATGATAGAGCGTTTTCACGGCGATGAAGTAATCTACCATAGCTTTGACAGTGCGGAGGACGACCCATATGGCTACTACGCTCCTGAGTTTTTGAACGGATTGACTCCCAATGGTCTTCCTCTACCTGCACTCAAACTAGAGCTGAACAGCCTGGTCATACTTCTAAGGAACATTGATCCAGCTAATGGACTGTGTAACGGGACTAGGCTTGTTGTTTGAGGTTTTGAGAGGAACACCATTGATGCAGAAATCGTGATTAGACAACACGCTGGTAGGAGGGTCTTCCTTCCTTGAATACCTCTGTGCCCATCTGATAACGACATGTTTCCATTCAAGTTTAAGAGGAAGCAATTTCCTATAAGACTTAGCTTTGCTATGACGATTAACAAGGCTCAAGGGCAGATCATCCCGATTGTTGGTGTGTAACTACCTAATTCGGTGTTCTCTCATGGTCAACTCTATGTTGCTTTGTCTCGAGCCACCGTGAAGAGAAACATAAAGATACTCATTCAGAAGGAGAAGCCGAAGGAGAAGGCCAACAAGCAAAATAAAAATCCAAAGAAGCGATAAAGACCGACCGTGTCCTTGCTGACCTTCATGAAGAACATCGTCTACAAGGAAGTACTTACAGGCTGAAGTCCAGTCTTAATAGACCTGCTGGATTTATAAATATGGAATTTACTCTTCTGATGGTCAAGAATTGTTGTAATTCGGGTTTTTTACATATATTTTCATTTTGTATCTTGGTAGTTGGAGGTATACTCCAATTAGTTGAACCACTAACTGCATTTCAATAATCAGCCGTCATAGTAGGACCTACATCGTTGTTATAGGTTTTCTACTATCGCAATGTTTCTGGCAATGTACATGTCACACAGCGTACTGTGTTATGTGTAACCTGAGATTCAGAAATAATGATTGGCGTCATAAAGACCTGGAACATGTTAAATTTACTTTGTACAGTTTGAATACTCAAGCTGATTAAAGCCCTTTCAGAGCATACATGTCTTGTCATCATTTAGCATGCAGGTTACATTTGATACATTGAATTTCAGTGCGTGTGATACATTTGTTTACATATGTTATGTATGCTCGAGAGGCTTAAAGCATACATGCTCATGAAAAGGCTGAAATCATACATGTATCTGAAGTTGTTTTACTGCCTTGGGCTGTATGAGTGTGTATGAGTGTCTAATATTTGCTTTGTTCCACCCAATTTTAAACGTTGTCCAGTTTTCATGAGCGGATATAGCTAACATGGCTTACTGTTAGTATATATAGTCATGTATTTGAAGTTCTTTTACTGCCTTGAGCTGTATGAGTGTCTAATATTTGGTTTGCTCCAATCAGTTTTAAACGCTGTTCAGTTTTCATGAGCAGATGAAGCATATGTGGTCATGAAAAGGCTGAAAGCATACATGTATTTGAAGTTCTTTTACTGCCTTGAGCTGTATGAGTGTGTATGACTGTCTAATATTTGGTTTGCTCCACTCAGTTTTAAACGCTGTTCAGTTTTCATGAGCAGATATAGCTAAGATGGCTTGCTGTTAGTATATATAGTCATGTCCGCCCTCACTGGCAATATGCAGATATCAATCAGGTCTGCAACACCCTTTCACTTAGCAGAAATCCTTTGAATGTCTCTCCTTGCCACCGTACAGCAGTAGACGGCCCCACTTGCAAATTATATTCATGTATTCATTCGAGTTATTAATTATGGTACCGCATGTTCATAGTTATTATATTGATGCTCAGATTAATGTGTTTGCGATGTTCAAAAGAAAGATGTTCAGAAAAGATGTTCAAAAAAACGATTGACTAGAAATGGAAAATAACTTAATAAAACCGGAAAAGGAAATAACTTAATTTTAATATCGGCAGACTTAGTAAATATCCATATAAAAAGAATCCAAAATTCCCTATATAATATCCAGAAACAAATAATATATTATGGCAAGTGATCATGCCAATCACCAATATGATGTCATCAAAACAAAACGTGTATCATCAGCCTTAAATGTGTTTCCTTTATATCTCCTAATGGGTTGGTGACATAAAAATTGTTAGTGTTAGTTTATTTGATGGCATGTTCACTGTTTTTCATTGTAAACTACTACTGGGTTGATCACACCGAATCATAAATCTGATTCCAAAAGATTTTATTTTTTGATTGTGATCATCTCGGTTGATTCATAGACGGCTTTTCTAATCAATGTTTCCTTATAAACATCTATAAATTGCTCCACCCTTGCATCACCCAAACCAGACCGCTCCATCCTTGCCACTCCAGTTACTTTGACATGTCGTCATCCAATAGTTTCGAGGATAACCATCAAGATCAGGAAGACACGACTCAGCTTCACCCTGATGATCTTGGTGAACTGGAAGATGATGAAGAACCGCACCGAGATCGTGGTGTTGGTGAGGGATCCACACTAAAGTGTAAGAAACTAAAGATGCATGATAATAACCTGCCTATTCAGTTCCCAACCATGCTTTCCACAAACCACTTTGATAACCTAATTTGACGTCGTGAGGTGCATCACATCCTTCGTGCACATGTCCCCTCAGGCTGGGATATCTAGCGTGACACGGGGTCAAATGCAGAGAGGAAACACGGTTGGGGTAGCAGCAACTATGAGATTCTGCAGGCACAACAACATACTAGCATGTTGGTGCAGACTTTGATTAACCTAATAAATCAGTTGACGGAGATGGTCGTGAAGCATATCCAAGCATGCGACAAGAAGCCACCACCACCTTCAAAGGACCAAGCATGAGGAGGTCTAAAGTGTTATTTATATATCTTAGTATGTTAGTTGTTGCATTGCTCCTTATGAGCATTTATCAATGTAATCATTCGGAGTCAAATGATGAAGGGTGATTAATTTGCTTGTTTTCTCTTATTTATGCTCGACGATAATGTGATTTTCAATTTTCTTTTATTTATCCCAGCAAACATGCTATTGTCATTTTCTTTTATCACTACACGTTGAGAAGAACAGACGGTTGTCTTAAGTTGAATGTTTGTTCTCAGCCCCATGTCATGTTTTAGCAATGGCAGCAGCGATACAAGTGCTTACTTGCAAACTATATAGATAGCAAAAAATATATGCCGATATATTTAGAATTGAATGATATACATCCTAGGGTTGAACTCCGTTTCAGTTTTATTTGGTGCAAGATTAACTATCTTTCGTCCCACTACAAATTAGTCTCAGTTAAAAATAATAGTTCGAATGACTCATTACACGATATTAAAAATAGATGTAATTGCGTTGCTGAGACACCTACACCATTGTCCGGCTAGCAAGCAATTTTGATAGAGCTGCTCACGGTTCTATCAAAATATTTAGTGCGTGTTGTGGATGCTTCAAAATAATTTAATATGTAAAAACTATGATTTTTTGAACAGTTTACTACCAAACACAGCAATTACGAAATCAGAAAAGGCTGACTAAAGAAACATTTTAAATTATATTTCTCGACATGAAGCCATCATTGGCATAAAGCTGACACACGAACAAATTTCAACTTATGTTCACAATTTCATTTCATTTCATTTGAAGTATTAATAAATCCTTAAAGAAAACTCTGGGTTGCATAATAACTCAATGCTTTGTACTTATGTTCAGCACAACTTATTTGCAAAATGAAACAATATCCTGTCTTTATGACGTCATATTGCACGCAATCAAGGCAAAGTATACTTTGTTACACACATAAGGAAAATAAACTTATCTTATTCAAGCATGAGACGTAACGTTGGTGCATTAATGGAAATATATATATTACGTGACTACCCTTATGGTAACAGGGTATCTCCTTCATTATATTGAGATCCACAATTATTGTGTTACTAAAAGTAAATAAACAGTATTTATTTTGATACTCGCCTCGATTGCAATCAGATCCTGATTTGTTTGATTACTATAAATAATAAATTGTGTTTATTAAGTTGTCAAAGATTGATCAATCTTTATTTGGTTTCCAAAGATTGATCGAACTTTCTATTGGACACCTAGAGCCCCAAAACTAATTTTTGAAAGTTATTGCTTTTCCCACCCCCCACTATGGTAATATATAAATGCCACGCACCACCATACATGAGCCTCCATATTTCTACACAGGTTCAGCAATATCCTCTACATCCTCTACGACTATGGTGATCTCTTACAACTTGACAAGAACTAGGAGGGTGATGGCAAATCCGCCGGCTCCTATCATCCCTCGTGTAGAAATCCCTCCGATGAACAGGCAAGATCTATCAATCATCTTGTACGTTGATTTGCCATCGCGCTCGTTTATTTACCTCATATATTCATTCTATGCTATGCAGGAACTTGACTTTCCAGAACGTCGACATGGAACCTATATATCATAATTGTTGGATCATTCGTGCTAAGGTGTTGTGGAAGGCCCAGATCAAGGAGAATGCAATGGGAACCAATACCTTCGTTGTATACTACTTGATCAGGAAGTAAGTCATTACTCATCACCACATATAGCACTATTTTTAGTATGCAGATGTGTTAAAGAGTTTCTCAACCTGATTTTTTAATTATTTATAAAATATTATTAGGGAACAAAGATGGAAGCAATTTCCTACAGCAACCAAGCATTCCGCTTCAACGCCATGCTGCAGACCAGGATGACATATGACTTCACTTCCGTCGGGTTCAACCCCACGGAAATGCTAGATGGACATTTTTGGTATATATGCATGGAGTTTGACATCGCACTACATTCTAGGACCGAGGTTAGCATGTCAGCCCACAGGATATCATCGACAATTTGTCCACCGTGCTTCCCACAGCTCGGGGCCATATTGTCGCTACGGGACAAAACCATCACTGGTGCAGCACCTTCAGCTTTATTATTGCACATTAGTCCATACATAGCATTGTCTCATTATGATTACATTTTTTCAGATGTTGTTGCTACTCTTGTCTATGCTGGTAAGATACAAATCAGTGGGATTCAATATATAGACGACATGTCCCTTTCGTTGAGATTGGCCTCATGAATTTTTGGTAAGCTCCATTCAGTATATGAGATTTTCATATGGTTATTTTAATTTTATTATTGTTCCCTACGCCTAACATTTGTTTTTGTATGTAGACGGGAGATAATTTTTCTACGCCTAAGTCAAGCACATGCTGGTCGTCACTTGTACCATTTGCAATGCACAGAAAATTTGTTCGAGAAGATTGCTGTTACTTACGTACAGTTAAATCAGAGGGATCAATGCCTGCAAACTATGAGGGAGAGCACATTCTTCTTCTCTCCTGACATTAATGATGATGATCATTATCTACAAGGTAGGGTTTTAAAAGTATTTTTAATTTTGTGTCATTGTATTATTTTATGTAATTCTGTAATAAAGATGTCATTATTACTAACACTTATTTTTATCAAAGATATCCACGAAGCCAGCCTGATGACTTATGACGAAACACTTTCTTACGTCAATGATAGCGTTCAAGCCAGGAAAAATGGACGCTAGAGTAATTTGTGTATCAACATGGTGCATGCAACATTTCGTTGCCAAATGTCGTTATATCTCTTTTTGGTTTAATAGTGTATTATAATCAATAAAATAGTATGATCAAGTGTCAGCATTTTTGCTTGTCAACTTATAGTTAACCCCTTTTGGCATTATGCTTCAATGTATGATACACGTACTCCTATTAAAATATTTGGTTTTATACAAAGGTGAATTGTTTCTTTTTGCTGGAAATGATAAAAAATATATTATGCAATCGGAAGATATTATTCACTCATAAATTCTAAGAATGATCTGATACGTCCCTAAGATCT
>NC_041383.1:42795620-42865299 GCF_002162155.2 Triticum dicoccoides
GGGGAACGTAGTAATTTCAAAAAAATCCTACGCACACGCAAGATCATAATGATGCATAGCAATGAGAGGGAAGAGTGTTGTCCACGTACCCTCGTAGACCGCAAGAGGAAGCGTTATGACAACATGGTTGATGTAGTCGTACGTCTTCACGATCCGACCGATCCAAGTACCGAACGCACGGCACCTCCGAGTTCAGCACACATTCAGCTCGATGACGTCCCACGAGCTTCGATCCAGCAGAGCCTCATGGGAGAGTTCCGTCAGTATGATGGAGTGATGACAGTGATGATGTTGCTACCGACGCAGGGCTTCGCCTAAGCACCACTACGATATGACCGAGGTGGATTATGGTGGAGCGGGGCACCGCACACGGCTTGGAACAATCAACTTGTGTGTTCTAGGGTGCCCCCCTTCCCCGTATATAAAGGAGCAAGGGGAGGCCGGCCGGCCCTTGGGGCGCGCCAAGGAGGGGGGAGTCCTCCTCCTAGTAGGAGTAGGACTCCCCTTTCCTAGTCTAACTAGGAAGAGGGAAGGGGGAAGGAAAGAGAGGGAGAGGGAGAGGGAAAGAGGGGCCGCGCCCCTCCCCTTGTCCAATTCGGACTCCTTATGGGAGGGGCGCGCCACCTCCTGGGCTACTATCCTCTCCCTCCCCTCAGGCCCACTAAGGCCCAATACTTCCCCGAGGGGTTCCAGTAACCCCTCCAGCACTTCGATTTTCTCTGAAACCACCCGGAACACTTCCGGTGTCCGAATATAGCCGTCCAATATATCAATCTTTACGTCTCGACCATTTCGAGACTCCTCGTCATGTCCCCGATCTCATCTGGGACTCCAAACTACCTTTGGTACATCAAAACACATAAACTCATAATACCGATTGTCACCGAATGTTAAGCGTGCGGACCCTACGGGTTCGAGAACTATGTAGACATGACCGAGACACGTTTCCGGTCAATAACCAATAGCGGAACCTAGATACTCATATTGGCTCCCACATATTCTACGAAGATCTTTATCGGTCAAACCGCATAACAACATACGTTATTCCCTTTGTCATCGGTATGTTACTTGCCCGAGATTTGATCGTGATATCTCAATACCTAGTTCAATCTCGTTACCGGCAAGTCCCTTTACTCGTTCCGTAATGCATCATCCCACAACTAACTCATTAGTCACATTGCTTGCAAGGCTTATAGTGATGTGCATTACCAACAGAGCCCAGAGATACCTCTCCGATACTCAGAGTGACAAATCTTAATCTCGATCTATGCTAACCCAACAAACACCTTCGGAGACACCTGTAGAGCATCTTTATAATCACCAAGTTACGTTGTGATGTTTGATAGCACACAATGTGTTCCTCCGGTATTCGGGAGTTGCATAATCTCATAGTCATAGGAGCATGTATAAGTCATGAAGAAAGTAATAGCAACATACTAAACGATCAAGTGCTAAGCTAACGGAATGGGTCAAGTCAATCACATCATTCTCTAATGATGTGATCCTATTAATGAAATGATAACTCATGTCTATGGCTAGGAAACTTAACCATCTTTGATTCAACGAGCTAGTCAAGTAGAGGCATACTAGTGACACTCTGTTTGTCTATGTATTCACACATGTACTAAGTTTCTGGTTAATACAATTCTAGCATGAATAATAAACATTTATCATGATATAAGGAAATATAAATAACAACTTTATTATTGCCTCTAGGGCATATTTCCTTCAGTCTCCCACTTGCACTAGAGTCAATAATCTAGTTCACATCATCATGTGATTTAACACCAATAGTTCACATCACTATGTGATTAATATCCATAGTTCACATCGCCATCCGGCCAACACTCAAAGGGTTACTAGAGTCAGTAATCTAGTTCACATCGCCATGTGATTAACACCCAAAGAGTACTAAGGTGTGATCATGTTTTGCTTGTGAGAGAAGTTTAGTCAACGGGTCTGCCAAATTCAGATCCGTATGTATTTTGCAAATTTCTATGTCTACAATGCTCTGCACGGAGCTACTTTAGCTAATTGCTCCCACTATCAATATGTATCCAGATTGAGACTTAGAGTCATCTGGATCAGTGTCAAAACTTGCATCGATGTAACCCTTTATGACGAATCCTTTTGCCACCTTCATAATCAAGAAACATATCCTTATTCCACTAAGGATAATTTTGACCGCTGTTCAGTGATCTACTCCTAGATCACTATTGTACTCCCTTGCTAAACTCAGTGTAGGGTATACAATAAATCTGGTACACAACATGGCATACTTTATAGAACCTACGGCTGAGATATAAGGAATGACTTTCATTCTCTTTCTATCTTCTGCCGTGGTCGGGCTTTGAGTCTTACTCAATTTTACACCTTGCAAAATAGGCAAGAACTCTTTCTTTGACTGTTCCATTTTGAATTACTTCAAAATCTTGTCAAGGTATGTACTCATTGGAAAAACTTATCAAGCGTCTTGATCTATCTCTATAGATCTTGATGCTCAATATGTAAGCAGCTTCACCGATATCTTTCCTTGAAAAACTCCTTTCAAATACTCCTTTATGCTTTCCAGAAAAATTCTACATTATTTCCGATCAACAATATGTCATTCACATATACTTATCAGAAATGATGTAGTGCTCCCACTCACTTTCTTGTAAATACAGACTTCACGACAAGTCTGTATAAAACTATATGCTTTGGTCAACTCATCAAAGTGTATATTCCAACTCCGAGATGCTTGCACCAGTCCATAGATGGATCGGTGGAGCTTGCACATTTTGTTAGCACCTTTAGGATTGACAAAACCTTCTGGTTGCATTATATACAACTCTTCTTTAAGAAATCCATTAAGGAATGTAGTTTTGACATCCATTTGCCAGATTTCATAAAATGTGGCAATTTTCTAACATGATTCGGACATACTTAAGCATCGCTACGAGTGAGAAAATCTCATCATAGTCAACACCTTGAACTTTGTCAAAAAACACCTTTTTTGACAAGTCTAGCTTTGTCGATAGTAACACTACTATCAGTGTCTGTCTTCCTCTTGAAGATCCATTTATTTTCTATGGCTTGCCGATCATCGGGCAAGTCAATCAAAGTCCACACTTTGTTCTCATACGTGGATCCCATGTCAGATTTCATGGCCTCAAGCCATTTTGCAGAATCTGGGCTGATCATCGCTTCCTCATAGTTCGTAGGTTCGTCATGGTCAAGTAGCATGACTTCCAGAACAGGATTACCGTACCACTCTGGTGCGGATCTCACTCTGGTTTACCTACGAGGTTCGGTAGTAACTTGATTTGAAGTTACATGATCATCATCATTAGCTTCCTCACTAATTGGTGTAGGAGTCATAGGAACAGATTTTTGTGATGAACTACTTTCTAATAAGGGAGTAGGTACAGTTACCTCATCAAGTTCTACTTTCGTCCCACTCACTTCTTTCGAGAGAAACTCCTCTAAAAAGTGATCCATTCTTAGCAACGAATGTCTTGCCTTCGGATCTGTGATAGAAGGTGTATCCAACTGTCTCCTTTGGGTATCCTATGAATACACATTTCTCCGATTTGGGTTTGAGCTTATCAGGATAAAGCTTTTTCACATAAGCATCGCAACCCCAATCTTTAAGAAACGACAACTTTGGTTTCTTGCCAAACCATAGTTCATATGTCTTCTCAACGGATTTAGATGGTGCCCTATTTAACATGAATGCAGCTGTTTCTAATGCATAACCCCAAAACGATAGTTGTAAATTGGTAAGATACATCATAGATTACACCATATCTAATAAAGTACGGTTACGATGTTCTGACACCATTATGCTATGGTGTTCCAGGTGGCGTGAGTTGTGAAACTATTCCGCATTGTTTCAAATGAAGACCAAACTCATAACTCAAATATTCTCCTCCACGATCAGATCATAGAAACTTTATTTTCTTGTTACGATGATTTTCCACTTCACTCTGAAATGATATGAACTTTTCAAATGTTTGAGACTTATGTTTCATCAAGTAGATATACCCATATATGCTCAAATAATCTGTGAAGGTCAGAAAATAACGATACCTGCCGCGAGCCTCAACACTCATTGGACTGCATACATCAGTATGTATTATTTCTAACAAGCCTGTTGCTCGCTCCATTGTTCCGGAGAACGGAGTCTTAGTCATGTTGCCCATGAGGCATGGTACGCAAGCATCAACTGATTCATAATCAAGTGATTCCAAAAGCCCATCAGCATGGATTTCTTCATGCGCTTTACACCAATATGACCTAAACGACAGTGCCATAAATAAGTTGCACTATCATTATTAACTTTGCATCTTTTGGCTTCAATATTATGAATATGTGTATCACTACGATCGTGATTCAACCATTCACCTTAGGTGTATGACCATTGAAGGTTTTATTCATGTAAACAGAACAACAATTATTCTCTTGACTTTAAATGAATAACCGTATTGCAATAAACATGATCAAATCATATTCATGCTTAACGCAAACACCAAATAACATTTATTTAGGTTCAACACTAATCCCGAAAGTATAGGGAGTGTGCGATGATGATCATATCAATCTTGGAACCACTTCCAACACACATCGTCACTTCACCCTTAACTAGTCTCTGTTCATTCTGCAACTCCCGTTTCGAGTTACTAATCTTATCAAATGAACTAGTATCAAATACTGAGGGGTTGCTATAAACACTAGTACACATCAATAACATGTATATCAAATATACCTTTGTTCACTTTGCCATCCTTCTTATCCGCCAAATACTTGGGACAGTTTTGCTTCCAGTGACAAGTCCCTTTGCAGTAGAAGCACTTAGTCTCAGGCTTAGGTCCAGACTTGGGCTTCTCCACTTGAGCAGGAACTTGCTTGCCGTTCTTCTTGAAGTTCCCCTTCTTCCCTTTGCCCTTTTCTTGAAACTAGTGGTCTTGTCAACGATTAACAGTTGATGCTTTTCTTGATTTCTACCTTCGTCGATTTCAGCATCACGAAGAGCTTGGGAATCGTTTCCGTTATCCCTTGCATATTATAGTTCATCACGAAGTTCTAGTAACTTGACGATAGTGACTAGAGAACTCTGTCAATCACTATCTTATCTGGAAGATTAACTCCCACTTGCTTCAAGTGATTGTGGTACTCAGACATTCTGAGCACATGCTCACTAGCTGAGAAATTCTCCTCCATCTTGTAGGCAAAGTGCTTGCCAAAGGTCTCATACCTTTTGACATGTGCACGAGTCTGAAATACTAATTTCAACTCTTGGAACATCTCATATTCTCCGTGGCATTTCAAAACGTCTTTGAAGCCCCGATTCTAAGCCGTAAAGCATGGTGCACTAAACTATCAAATAGTCATCATATCGAGCTTGCCAAACGTTCATAACGTCTGCATCTGCTCCTGCAACCGGTCTATCACCTAGTGGTGTATCAAGGACATAATTCTTCTATGCAGCAATGAGGATAATCCTCAGATCACAGATCCAATCCGCATCATTGCTACAAACATCTTTCAACTTAGTTTTCTCTAGGAACATATCAAAAATAAAACAGGGGAGCTAAACGCGAGCTATTGATCTACAACATAGATATGCTAATACTACCAGGACTAAATTCATGATAAATTAAAGTTCAATTAATCAAATTACTTAAGAACTCCCACTTAGATAGACATCCCTCTAATCATCTAAGTGATCACGTGATCCATATCAACTAAACCATGTCCGGTCATCACGTGAGATGGAGTAGTTTTCAATGGTGAACATCACTATGTTGATCATATATATTATATGATTCACGCTCGACCTTCCGGTCTCAGTGTTCCGAGGCCATATTTGCATATGCTAGGCTCATCAAGTTTAACCCGAGTATTTTTGCGTGTGCAAAACTAGCTTGCACCCATTGTATATGAACGTAGAGCTTATTACACCCAATCATCACGTGGTGTCTCGGCACGACAAACTTTGGCAACGGTGCATACTCAGGGAGAACACTTATACCTTGAAATTTAGTGAGAGATCATCTTATAATGATTCCATCAATAAAGCAGAATAAGATGCATAAAAGATAAACATCACATGCAATCAATATAAGTGATATAATTGCCAGCATCATCTTGTGCCTTTGATCTCCATCTCCAAAGCACTATCATGATCACCATCGTCACCGGCACGAGACTTTCATCTCCATCGTAGCATCATTGTCGTCTCGCCAACTATTGCTTGTACGACTATCACTACCGCTTAGTGATAAAGTAAAGCAATTACATGGCGATTGCATTTCATACAATAAAGCAACAACCATATGGCTCCTGCCAGTTGTCGATAACTCTGTTACAAAACATGATCATCTCATACAATAAAATTTAGCATCATGTCTTGACCATATCACATCACAGCATGCCCTGCAAAAACAAGTTAGACGCCCTCTACTTTATTGTTGCAAGTTTCACGTGGCTGCTACGGGCTGAGCAAGAACCGTTCTTACCTACACATCAAAACCACAACGATATTTCCTAAAGTATGTGCTTTTCTAACCTTCACAAGGACCGGGCGTAGCCACACTCGATTAAACTAAAGTTGGAGAAATTGACACCCGCCAGCCACCTGTGTGCGAAGCACGTCGGTAGAACCAGTCTCGCATAAGCGTCCGCATAATGTCGGTCCGAGCCGCTTCATCCAACAATACCACCGAATCAAAGTATGACATGCTGGTAAGCAGTATGACTAGTATCGCCCACAACTCACTTGTTTTCTACTCGTGCATATAACATCTACGCATAAACCTGGCTCGTATGCCACTGTTGGGGAACGTAGTAATTTCAAAAAAATTCCTACGCACACGCAAGATCATGGTGATGCATAGCAATGAGAGGGGAGAGTGTTGTCCACGTACCCTCGTAGACCCAAAGCGGAAGCATTATGACAACGCGGTGGATGTAGTCGCACGTCTTCATGATATGACCGATCCAAGTACCGAACGCATGGCACCTCCGAGTTCAGCACACGTTCAGCTCGATGACGTCCCATGAGCTCTGATCCAGCAGAGCTTCAAGGGAGAGTTCTGTCAGCACGACAACGTGATTACGGTGATGATGTTGCTACCGACGCAGGGCTTCGCCTAAGCACCGCTACAATATGACCGAGGTGGATTATGGTGGAGGGGGGCACCGCACACGGCTTGGAACAATCAACTTGTGTGTTCTAGGGTGCCCCCTGCCCCCGTATATAAAGGAGCAAGGGGAAGGTCGGCCGGCCCTTGTTGCGCGCCAAGGAGGGGGGAGTCCTCCTCCTAGTAGGAGTAGGACTCCCCTTTCCTAGTCCAACTAGGAAGAGGGAAGGGGGAAGGAAAGAGAGGGAGAGGGAGAAGGAAAGAGGGGCCGCGCCCCCTCCCCTAGTCCAATTCAGACCCCTTATGGGAGTGGGCGTGCCAACTCCTGGGCTGCTATCCTCTCTCTCCCCTCAGGCCCACCAAGGCCCAATACTTCCCCGGGGGGTTCCGGTAACCCCTCCGACACTCCGGTTTTCTCAGAAACCACCCGGAACACTTCCGATGTTGAATATAGCCGTCCAATATATCAATCTTTACGTCTCGACCATTTCGAGAATCCTCGTCATGTCCCCGATCTCATCCAGGACTCAGAACTACCTTAGGTACATCAAAATACATAAACTCATAATACCGATCGTCACCGAACGTTAAGCATGCGGACCCTACGGGTTTGAGAACTATGTAGGACATGATCGAGACACGTTTCTGGTCAATAACCAATAGCGGAACCTAGATGCTCATATTGTCTCCCACATATTCTACGAAAATCTTTATCGGTCAAACCGCATAACAACTTACGTTGTTCCCTTTGTCATTGGTATGTACTTACCCGAGATTCGATCGTCGGTATCTCAATACCTAGTTCAATCTCGTTACCGACAAGTCTCTTTACTCGTTCCATAATGCATCCCACAACTAACTCATTAGTCACATTACTTGCAAGGCTTATAGTGATGTGCATTACCGAGAGGGCCCAGAGATACCTCTCCGATACTCGGAGTGACAAATCCTAATCTCGATCTATGCCAACCCAACAAACACCTTCGGAGACACCTATAGATCATCTTTATAATCACCTAGTTACGTTGTGACGTTTGATAGCACACAAGGTGTTCCTCTGGTATTCGGGAGTTGCATAATCTCATAGTCATAGGAACATGTATAAGTCATGAAGAAAGCAATATCAACATACTAAACGATCAAGTGCTAAGCTAACGGAATGGGTCAAGTCATTCACATCATTCTCTAATGATGTGATCCCGTTAATGAAATGACAACTCATGTCTATGGCTAGGAAACTTAACCATCTTTGATTCAAGGAGCTAGTCAAGTAGAGGCGTACTAGTGACACTCTGTTTGTCTATGTATTCACACATGTACTAAGTTTTCAGTTAATACAATTCTAGCATGAACAATAAACATTTATCATGATATAAGTAAATATAAATAATAACTTTATTATTGCCTCTAGGGCATATTTCCTTCAGTCTCCCACTTGCACTAGAGTCAATAATCTAGATCACATCGCCATGTGATTTAACACCAATAGTTCACATCACTATGTGATTAATATCCATAGTTCACATTGCCATGTGGCCAACACTCAAAGGGTTTACTAGAGTCAGTAATCTAGTTCACATTGCCATGTGATTAACACCCAAATAGTACTAAGGTGTGATCATGTTTTGCTTGTGAGAGAAGTTTAGTCAACGGGTCTACCAAATTCTGAAACGTGTGTACGTACATACATAAGTTTGTGAGTACACGTCTTAATGTCATGCATAGGCCATGTAGTTAGGTGATAGTTTGGACACCTGTACATACATGTAGGCAAGGACAATCTCGACCTTTAGTTCGGTTTCTAGATTAGTATATTGCTATATCTCATTCTATTCCTAGAGAACATGAGGCGTTGCAGCCATTACGAAGGATTTAATTATGTTTAATGGATTTTCAATATTTCCAGCGCACAACAACTATAATTAATGAATATTTTTTCTCATATTCTCTGCTCTACAAATATAGTACTGTAGAGTTATTCCCTCACTATGTTGTACATCTGGCCAACACAGCTAACAAATTATTAGAAAGAAACAACTTTTTATTTCAAGCCTAAAGTAAGTGAGTTACCAGATGTTAAAGGTAGGTACCAACTTTTTGCTGTTCTTAATTTGCTGTAAATATTATTGTTTGGTCACAGCAATCAAACTATTTGAAAAAAGTCTCCATTTTAACGTACTCTTGTTCCAATTTAGCACACTCATTGATAAAGGTTGTTGTGCATTGTTTGTGTTGCAGCACAATCTGGATAAGAAGCGATACACCATACCGGATAGAAATCAGCCTCCGGATGCTACAAGACACCCTATTTTTAACGAACATAAGTCTTCACCCCGCATGCTTCAATCTTGTTGTTCGTAAGCTTGCGAACGCGGAAGTAGAGAGGCATGCAGGCACCAACTTGGTTGGAAGCAAACATTTTTTTGACTTGCAGTTTCATGCTCAGTCACGGGCTGTTAGGTATTCCTAGATGCCTCAAGGAGAGCACACCACGATGCTAATTAACAATGCTGTTGTCTAGCCCTTCCCTAAATATGATGTATTCAGCTCTATAGTTGTAAGTGACGCTCATTCTTAATGTTTATTTTAATATCATAATAGCAATTAACATGTGTCGACCTGCTGTAGTATATACTACCGTTGACTATCCCGGATTCCTCATACGGGCTACTTGTAGACTTGTAGTAAACCATATGAGAAGGAGGGTTATCATACTGGATCCATCATGAGATGTCGGGCAAGTTGGAGAGAGCACTCATAACAAAGAGATGTTGAAGGAAATCACATTGTTGAAGCAAGAGTTCAATGATGTGTTGCAGGCTAGGATCCCGGGTTGGAATACCCCACTCATGGATTGGCGACAAGATTGCATGTCTTCTAATGCTCGCCGGTAATGTGCTAAATTGATCTTATACAGAAGATGCATACCGTTATAATGCTCACCGGTAATGTACTCAATTTAGCATGTCTTGTAATATTTAACACTTTTTTGTCACCGCAAAGACTCTGATTTCTTTGTCCTACAGGAGATGGCCCACCGGCTTGGTTGTTTGCGTAGCATGACCTGGATGAACACTACCGTAAGTGCATATACGATGAGTTTCTGTGTGTAGTTTATTAGAAAAATACTTCATCATATAATGGTTGATGTGTTGCATATTTTCTAGGATCTAGTACTGCTCAGGAGCCAACTGACGGTCCAGATGCTGATGGTGAAAGACAATAAAGCAGCTGGAAACATCCCACAAGAAATCAGGGCGGCCTTGAGGGTTTTAAGCAACTGAAGATGGATCGATGCATGCAAAAAACGACAATAAAAAATTCATATACATCAGCTATTTAGGGCAGGAAACAATAATTATCTATGTTTTTATTCAAATAATTATATAATATTTTATCTTATATGTACGTACATTTGAAAACTTTATTGTGTTTTTGTATTATTAAGGTTTCGTACACTACCATATTGTTGGATTATGGATTAATTTTGTTGCAATGTTGTCAGTAGTTTTATTGTTTTTTGTTTGTCTATCATGAATGATCATTCAGCCCCAGATGATAAGTGGTAGGAGGCATTTAGTACACACGTGCATTTTGGTTACTGCTCGCGAAGCAAGATGATAAGAATTTTCCACGGTACCGTCCTTATAAAATTCAAATAATTATAATGCAAAGAAAGGGCAGAGACATCCAACAGCAGCCACAAGCTCGTTCAAACAACCCTAAGTTTCTGTATATTTTTTAGAATGTACCAACTCTTCTTTAACAATAAAGTCGTTGCTCGTTGCTTACACAAGGTTTATAATGCCCATGGAGCCCAACACTTTAATTAAGGAGGGGGAAAGATAAAATTTGGCGTCTGATCCAGGGATGGAAGGAGCGGGTTCTGTCAAAGATGGGACAGGAAATACTTATGAAAGCATGTGCCCAGGCAATTCCCACCTCTGTTATGAGCTGTTTTGATCTGACAAAGGGGTTTTGTGAGCAGCTGAACACAATGATCAGCAGGTTCTGGTGGGCGCAACAACAAAATGAAGCAAATATTCATTGGTTGGGCTGGGACAAGTTGACTCGGGCTAAACAATAGGGAGGTCTGGGGTATAAAGATTTACATCTTTTTAATCTATCTATGCTCGCTAAGCAGGGATGGCAACTGCTAACTGACCATGATACTCTGTGTGCGAAGGTGCTCACCAAGTAAGAAAATTTAACTGGATGACAATCTGGAAGAGTGAATGTCGTGGTAAAGTAAAACAATTCATATGGAGGTTGGCACATAATAGTCTCCCACATCGCTGGAGCATCGAACGAAGAGGTATGGAAATTGACACACTCTGCCCAATGTGTGGGCGACTGAATGAGGATGAAGCTCATTTGTTTCTCAAGTGTAAGTTTGCCAAATCATTGTGGCGATAGATGTAGTTGAATGAGAAAAGAGAACGCTTGCTGGCTTGTGATGGTCCGAAAGAGATGATCTATAACATCCTAAAGCTCCCTGAAGAAAAGAAACTAAAATGTGTAATGATGCCGTGGGCATGGTGGGATGCTAGAAATAATAAGAACGCTGGTGAGCCTTCACGGAATCCTAGCTATGTGGCAAGGAGGGTGAATGTTTTGGTTGAGGATTGGCTGAGGCACGGACTGAATGCCCAACCTGGGAGCCAGGACAAAACTGAATGTAGTGTACGCTTGGGTCAGGAAGTTCTTCAGATAAATGTGGATGGAAGCATGAGGGAGAACCCTTCCCGAGGCGGCTGGGGCTTTATAATCAGAGATGCTAAGGGCCAGCCAGTGGGATCCGGAGCGGGTCACATGCAGCACATCAGCGATGCTCTCCAAGCGGAGGCGACAACATGTCTACAGGGTTTGTACGCAGCTGAGAGTTGGGGTATGATGAGAGTGCAAGTGCAGAGAGATTCACTGAACTTGGTCCAGGCTCTCAACACCAGGGACCTTGACCTCGCAGCCAATGGAGTGTTGTTCAAAGAAATTAGATGCTTTGCTAGCTTAAACTTTAACCAAGTGGTATTTTGTTTTGCCCCAGGGTGTGTAATAAAGTAGCAGATGTGTTAGCATCATTTGGTGCAGAATCGGATCTTATAGCCTCAGTCATGTGGCCGGATCAAGCACCTGAGTTTGTGCATGGTCTTGTAGCCAGCGACTCTGCTGAGCTGTTTGGTTAATGGAAACTTTGATTTTCGTCTCAAAAAAGGAGGGGGATAGATTTATTGGAGGAAAGGCACCGGGCCCCACCATTAAAATCAGGGGGGCAGATTTATTAGGGAAAGAAATTAGGGCCCCACTGGTTAAATCAGGGGGGTGCAGATTTATTTAGAGGGGTACATATGTATTATAAGTAAAACACTGGGGCCCACAACACACGCAACCATCAACGCTTTCTGTGTGGGCATCGTGCGTTGCAGCGATCGCTCGCGAAAGAGTAAATCTGGTTTCTTTCTATTTTTCGTTTGGGAAAGTTATGGGGAAAGGGAGACATATATTAGGAAACATTTAATCTGTCACTGATTTATTTGCATAGTGCAATCAAAATAAATATCTTGCCTTAATTGTTGATAGTTTTTTTGTTATGGAAACATGCAAGTAAGGAACGATAGGGGGCACCTTCCTAACCGTCGTCGCAAAATTCCCTACGGCCCTCACCTCTACTCAATAAAATCCTAGGGGCTCCTCCCCCCCTCACTTTACTAGTGCTACGACAGATGTTTTGCCCCAGTAATGGAGCAATGGCGAATTTTGGGGGAGTGCGACACGCAGTCAACTACGTGTACGATTGCATCACACTTTCCTCAGACGAAGAACAACTAGAGTAATTTCTCACAGTCCTATACATCTGATCTTTTTTGCACTTCATCTCCAAGTCCACTGCCCTGTACATGTATACTTTTTTTACAAGTGATCATATAAGTCCACCCCAGTCACTTCCACTATAGTTGGTAGTATCGAGCTCTTAAAACTAGATGATACCCCGCACGTTGTTGCGGGGATATTTTGCAATATTTCAGTGTGATTCGTTGCATGATACATGAATATTTGAAGTAATAATATAAAAAGCTCAAACAGAAAATACATATAATTTATTATGTTTGATTACTATATACTTGTAATTCTTTTACTAATACAAAAGTAGCATAATAGAATGATATTTCTTATGTATGTTTGGATGTTGAGATGAGTCTTTTTTTTCATGCATGTTTAATGATGAAGTGCCATGCTTGTATGTAGAGAAATATGATAGTGGGGGTGGGCATTTTCTCATCCATGTTGTGGGATGATGTGGCGTGCTTGCATGTTGAGAGAAATAGTTAGTGGGGGCTAGCTATTTAGATATAGAAGATTTACCACCGTAAAAAATCTTCCATGCCAATGAGTTAGGCCCTTATGAAAGATGTTTTGCGTAGTATTAAGCACTGGTCAGGATCGCGTGGTCTTGTCTAAGTTCAGAGGGCTGTTACAAAAGCTGATTGTGTAGTTATTTTTCTAAAACCAGTATATCAATACATATTCAATGGGTGTTAACAAATATTATATTGTATTGGTAACTTGTGTCTAGAACCAAAGTGTTTTGCGGCGTCTAACATAAAAACAATTGAGGACTTGTTCTTCATAAAACATGGGTTACTTTCATATTGTGAATATGCTTATTTAGCAAACTTTCATGTCTATTCAAATGAAATACGTAAGAATCTGTGGTCGAAAACTATGGGGTCTAACACCTTCTACAACAATGTTGAACAAGTGCTAAACTACTATGCTGCCACATCCATCCAAAATATGGAACATTTTTAATGTTGGTCCATGTACTACTATGAAAACACTGCAACCTGTTAAGTTCTTGCCCGTGCATAATATAAAAATACTTAACTTGCTAGAGATTACAAACTCTTTTAGGTCATTTGATGTGAGATATACTACTGTTAAATTATTCATATGTTATAGACACCAACACAGTTTTATCGTTTGAGTTTACATTTACTTAAAGTCATAATTGTTATGAACCTTGTTCTTCCTTTTTACAGCACAATCTGGATTAGGAGCTCCCATCCATTCCCTATTGAGACTAGCATACGGATCATCCGAGACACCATCCGAGGAGATGGACTTGTCCATCCGTTATGCTTTCATCTTGTTGTGCCTAAGATTACTACCGACGCAGCAGAGAGGAGCGCAGGCACCAGCTATGTTGGAAAGACACATTTTTTTCAATTTGGTATTCCATGAGCAAGCACAGGCGCTAAGGAAGACTTGGTTAAGCCAATAAAAGCACACCAATGCGCTGATTAACAATGTCGTGCTTGAGCCTTTTCCAAGATACGACGTGTTTCACACCCCTACAATTGTAAGTGTTCTCATTCTTATAAATTAGTTTGATTACTTTGTTTGCCATTTACCTTTGTCTACCAAATGTAGTATCTTCTCCCACTGGCACTCGTGGATTCGTCGTACGGTCTTTTAGCAGTGAACATGGAAATGGAGAGGACTATCGTTATTGATTATTCGAACCATACTTTATTTCATTTTGAGGAGGACTTCCATGACACTAAACTTCATAGGGAAGCCCTTTTAATGAAGCAAGAATTCAGCTTTGTCTTGCAACAGGAGGTCCCTGATAGGAACAGCCAGCTTGTGGAATGGCCCGAACAAGAGAATGTTCATGTTTCACCTCAGCGGTACTATTTTAAATTTGGCTTGCATATTAGTGCATGCGCTAATATAGCTATTATAATATGGTGTTTTTTGTGACAACATGGACTCTGGATTCAAAGTCCTACAGGAGATGGTCCATCTGTATGAAACCATCGGGAATGACATGGTTCATAACATGCCTAGGACTGACGTAAGTGCATTTGTAATGAGGTTACAGCTTTCATATATTTGCTAAATATATCTTCTGAGTTTGTTTATGCATAATTTGAAGGATCCACAAAGTCTCAGGAAGCGACTAATGGTCCAGATGCTGATGGTCAGGGAGAATGAAGCAAAGGATAACATTCCAGAGCAAGTTAGAGCAGCGTTGAGATTTATTGGTGGCTAAGGTGGACTGCTGCATCGATAAATACCTAAAAATAAAATGATGTTTAGTTGCTTGCTAGGCTATGTACTGTTTGATGGCATCAGATGATTAGATGACATTTTCTCTTCTTTTTTTAAAGTTTAAAGAGTGATTGATGTTGGCATCCACTAGCTATGTTTGTTGTATATTTATCTTTCCTTCTATCTAAACTAGTAGAATGCCCGTGCGTTGCCACGGGCTCTTGAAATAGTTTACAAGAGTTACATGTTAAATTCCACACATACAAACAATATAACACAAACACAATTATTTAATAACTGAAATCCATTTTTGCATTGTAAATTGATAACATAAAAAAAATTAATGACAAGTCCATGTAACAAACTGAGCGATGTTCCAACTAAACATCTATTACAAAACTATTAATATCTAGATGATGCACTTAAGAAATTCTTTCACAATATCAGGAAAGTTTCCTTTAGCTTCATTCCCACGATATTTTAGCAAGTATAATAAAAACTACTTCCTCAATTCATACCCATCCCGCACAAACAATACATGTAGTTAGTATGAAAATTTCACGCCGAAGGTCTTAAAACATGTAGCGGACAATACTCACCGCACAAATCGGCTTGACCAATTCTTTACCGTTCCACCAGAGCATAAAATGAAAAACAAAATAGCCAGACACATTCCTGCAAAATTTTAAATTAATAATATATAGAATATAGTGATAACAAAAGTAAATGTTTTTGTTATGAATTCATTACTCGTCTATACTTGTTGGAACACCGAACAGAAATAGACGTTGCCATTTAGATATACCATAATTCCAACTAGGCAGCTTTATTCCGAGTGCTTCATTGAAATCCCTTGCAAAACTTTTTAATTTCAGTGCATGCCTCAACTTTTTATCCTCTAACGATTGTGATGTTTGAATAGGATCTATAATATATAGACGATGTGCCTCTTTGTTGATGACGTACAAGATGTATCGGCCGATGGATGCATCGGGAAGATAAATCTACAAGTGGAACTATTAGAAACAACAATAAACCATGATAACAATGCACAAAATACTTTACTTACCTTGTTGCACGATGAGATGTCGTTGTCCATCCCAGGCCAGCTATCAAATAAAGTTGCCAATGTCTGGATAGTTTCCTTCTCGCAAAACTTCTGACCTCATGTTGACTCTAGCATCATGGATGTCGGTGTGCAAAAGTAGGGGCTATCCTTTTGACGCCTTTAGTTGTGCACGGGCAGTCAGAGCCCACCCGCGGCTACACTTGGCAGGGCATAGGAGGGAAGCAGGAGCGCAAGATGACCAGAGCAACACCAAGACTAGAGACACAAAGAACAATAGGAAGAAGTGGTCCGCCCGGCAAGACCCTTGCCGGCGCGGCCTCCGCGGCCCTGGCAAGATCCTTGCCAGGGCAACTTGCCCGACACTAGCAGAGTGCGCCACCCTTGAGCCCAAGGGTTCCAACTACATCAACCACATTGGAACCAAGGCTCGGGAGGCACCTCCATGGTGTCATGCAGATCTTTGTGAAGTTCATAAATACACAAGATCATATGAGGACCAGAAGACGACGATCCTTGCCAAGGAAACCCACGATACCCCCGGCAAGATCCTTACCGGGACGACCGTGGTGCCACGGCAAGACCCTTGCCAGGAATCCGGCAAGACCCTTGCCGAGGACATCAGCGGGGCCACGGCCAGGCCCGCGTCTGCCAAGACTCCATCACCGCTCCCATGCAGCTGCTAGCTCAACCAGCTAGGCAGGCACCTGCGTGGCAGCATGCGGCCTCCACGCTGACTCAGCAAGCACCTGCGCGGTTGCATGCAGATCTACGAAGACTCCGCCACCACGCCAGCCCAGCAGCCAGCCAACGTGGCGCTGCAATGTCGCGTCATCTCGGACGTGCGTCAAAGCCAGGCGAGGCGGCGACAGCTGGGACGAGCTTCCTTACCGTCCCCGATAAAGAAAGAGGGGCACGTCGACACCACATTAAATGCGTTTGTCCGACGATGCCAGAGGATAGACTCATCCACTGTACACCTTTCCACCTCCTGTGTGCCACTGTGGAACCCCTTCTGTCTATAAAAGGAGCCCGAGGCGTATGGGAGAAGGATTTGGATCTTTTGGACAAGTTACACCCTGTAGCTAGTTCAAGAACTCAAGAACACTCAAATACATACACCAAACCAGGACTAGGGTATTACGCATCTTCGCGGCCCGAACCTGGGTAAACGATCTTTGTGCTGACTTTTAGACCCGCTCTTTGCAAAACCCTGCAGCCGCCAACCGTGGTAGGGATTTCAGCGGTCCCATAGGTGTCGATTTCCCCCGACATCTTTGGCGCGCCAGGTAGGGGAGGTGCAGTTTTGAAAATCCAATCTAGCAGTTAGTCTAGCAGTTCTTCATCGCCATGGCTCCCAAGAAGAAGACGATCATAGCGATCAGTTCATCCGGAGCGGGACGGCCCGTCCCAGTGCGGGCGAGTAGTGGGGCGGTCACGGACGGGAGCCGAGGCACGGCCCGCGAACACCCACATCTCTCTGGCAGTCAAAGCCTAGCGAGCGGCATCATTCGTACGCGAGACGACGGGCCGCACGCCGCTAAATCCGAAGACGGAGCTAGGCCCCCGCAGGCGGCGCGGGGCCCTCTAGGGGCGGCGCCGTGCCACCTACGGGCGGCGCGGCGACCTCCAAGACACCTATGCCGGCGCCCACAACGCGCTCTTCCCAGATTATGCGTGACGAGCAGCGCCACCACGCTGGTGACCCCGGACGCCGCCATGGGAAGAGTCTCGTGCATTATTTGCGGGAAGAAGGAAGCCAGCCTGCACGCCGAAGTGCTAGCAAAAATGGCGCGCAGCAAGGCCGTGATAGAGCTCCTACTAACGTGGTTAGAAGTCGGAGTGCGTCACGGTCCATGCAGCTTTCGCCGCCACCCACGCCAGCAGAAGCTTTGGCACGTGCGCAACTGCTCCTCGACTTTCCTCCTGCTACGGAAAAGCTCGACGAGTGGAGAGCCACGATCTGGAGCCTCGTCGGTGTCGCCAACAAAGATGAGCCACGACCAGCAGGGCCCTCAGGCCGACGCTCAATCGAGCCACCGCATGCCAGTGGTGGAAGGACCGGAGGTGCTGCAGCTATGGTGCACTCTCTCCTCCACGCCAGCCACCGCGGGTGTCGATCCATCGTGATGACGCCTGTGATAACATTTCCATAGCGTCGTCCGACCCACGGACCCACCGTGATCAGCGCCAAGTTCTTCGGGAGCGAGCCCATGAAGACACTCGAACCACCATCGAGCGCCGGCACGACGCACGCCACCAGTCAGATAGGCGGGCAGGGCCGACTATGGACCACCCAGCACTGGGAGGCTCTGGTGGCCTACCCTACGAGGTGGGTTGCCCAGCCTTTACCCCTGAGTTGCGGCAGTTCTAGTGGTCGTCCCACCACACGTTCAAGCCCAATGTCAGCGAGAAGTACAACAGTAAGACCCACCCGTCGGAGTTCCTCAGCATCTACACCATCGCAATGCAAGCCGCTGGAGCTCGCGACGACAAGGTGCTTGCCAATTACTTCCCGTTGGCGCTAAAACTCAATGTCATGTCATGGTTGATGCAGTTGCCGGCGGTTTCCATTTCTTCTTGGTCGGATCTGTATCATGAATTCGTTGGTGCCTTCACTGGAGGCCACCAAGCTCATGGCCAGGAAAGCGATTTGCATATCATTCCCAAAAGGAAGGTGAAAACCTGTGCAAGTACATACAGAGATTCAGCCGGGTGCAATACAACATCCCAGATGTTCATCCCACCACCGTGATCAGCGCATTCCATCAGAATGTGCGCAACCGCATGATGCGTGAAGAGCTGGCGATGAACAAGGTCAAAGATGTGGCGGAACTCTATGTTCTGGCTGATAGATGCGCTCGAGATGAACAGGGAAGGAAGTACCCCGGCGAGGACACCGGCGCCGAAACCGACTCTACAGACGAAGACACCACCACCCCGATGAAGAAGGGTCAGTGTCGCAACAGGAAGCGCAAGGGCAAGGCCGTGCTTGCCGTCGAGGGATCCGACAACACCGGCGCTGCCAAGAAGGCCAAGGCAGACGACCCCAGCAAGGAGATTGTCGGGTGCGCCGCTTGCCGGTCCTTGGCGGCTGCCGACAAGCCAGGAGGCTCCGACAAGCAGTATTGCAAGATCCACCACACCAAGGGCCACGACCTCCAGAACTGCTGACAAGTTGAGCTACTTGCTGAAAAATTAAAAACTCGAGTATGAGAGGCGGGACAAGGAGAAGGGTCAGGATGGTGCAGAAGGATCCGGCAAGAAGCGTGGCGGCCAAGGAGGCTGCCGCGGCAAGGATAACCAGCAAGAGAGCCCGCTCGGGGCCACGACAAGAAGCAGGAAGATAATCATGACAAAGACGACGAGTCCGGCGAGCATGAGTTCCAGAAAGCTACGGAGGCCATGTGCGCTGATGGTGGTGCCTTGCTGCATACCTCTCACCGCCAACTCAACCAGTGGGCGCGTGAGATCACAGCAGCGGAGCCAATCATTTGATGCTCAGAAGCCACTGAAGTGGTCCAGCACGCCTATCATCTTTGACGCCGAGGACCACCCTGATCGCACAACTGCGGTCGGGTGTTTGCCGTTGTTGGTTTCACCAACGATACGCAACCTCGAAGTGACAAAGATACTAGTTTACGGCGGGGCCGGTCTGAACTTGATCTCGCCCATTGTGATCAAAAGGCTGCAGATTCCTGATGGAGGCCTTGAGGAAATGGGCGCGTTTCAAGGGGTCAACCCGGGAAGGAGTCAGTCGAAGGGTAAGGTCACGTTGCCTGTGACGTTTGGAGGCGAGTTGAACTACAGGACGGAGAGGATTGTCTTCGATGTAGCCGAGATCCCCTTTGCCCTACAACGGGATCCTCGGCCGCCTGGCACTAGCCAAGTTCATGGCGGCATCGCATTACACCTACAACACGCTGAAGATGCCTGGGCCGATGACCATCATCACCGTCCCCTCCGACAAGAAGGACGCACTGATCTGCGCCGACCAACTCTACCAGGAAGCAGTTGTAGCGACTGCCGCCAAGGCACTTGCTCCTGCCGCTGAAGCTCCGGGAGGGAAGAAGACCGACAAGACCTCTCACACCAACTCCGGCAAGCGCACCTCTTCGGTGTGTTGTGCTCCCATTGAGGACGTGCCAAAGAGCTCCACTGGCAAGAGCAAGAAGTCCAGAGCTGCACCACCAGAGGCCAAGAAGGTGTTCGTCAAGGAGGACGGCACGGGATGGGCTTTCACCATAAGCTACTCCCTTGGCAGCAAATAGGAAAGCGCGCTCGTCACCTTCATGCGGGCGAATGTCGATGTGTTTGCATGGCAAGCATCCGACATCCCCGGCGTTCCCAGTAAGGTGATCGAGAACCATCTTGCTATCTGTCCTCATGCGCGACCCGTCAAGCAGAAGGTCAGGAAGCAAGCTTTGGAAAGACATGAATTCATCACAGAGGAGATTAGCAAGTTGGAAGCAGCAGGCTTGGTGAGGGGAGTACTCCATCCGACTTGGTTGGCCAATCCGGTGGTGGTGCGCAAGACAAATGGGAAGTGGAGGTTGTGTATTGATTACACAGATATCAATAAGGCTTGTCCAAAGGACCCTTTCCTATTGCCGCGCATTGACCAGACTGTTGACTCCACAGCCGGGTGAGACTTGTTATCGTTCCCCGACGCCTACTCAGGATACCACCAGATCTTCATGACAAGAGAAGATGAACAGAAGACAGCATTCATCACCCCATGTGGTACATATTGCTTTTTGTGAATGCCTTTCAGGTTGAAGAGGGCTGGCTCAATGTTTGCAAGAGCAGACCAAATTGGTTTTGAGCCCCAGCTACATCGAAATATGGAAGCTTATATGGATGACATAGTGGTCAAAACCAAGGACAGGGCAACACTTGTACAAGATTTAGAAGAGACGTTTGCAAATCTACGGAAGATCAACCCCAAGTTGAACCCTGGAAAGTGTGTCTTCGGTGTACCGTCCGACAAACTTCTCGGGTTATTTGTGTCATAGCGCGGGATTGAGGCGAATCCAAATAAGATCAAGGCCATTGAGCAGATTGAGGCTCCCAAGCGGATCAAGGATGTGCGTCGGCTTACTGGCTGCGTTGCCGCCATGAGCAGATTCATCTCCAAGTCTGCTGAGTGTGCCCTTCCCTTTTTCAAAATCTTGAAAAAGGCAAGCCCAATAGAGTGGACCCCAGAGGCCGAAGCAGCACTGCAGGATTTGAAGAAATACCTCTCCTCTACACCAATACTGGTTGCGCCTAAACCACAAGAGGCGTTGTTGTTGTATCTTGCGGTAACAAATCAAGTGGTCAGCGCCGCGCTAGTGGCATAGAGGGAGTCTGATGAAGAGGCAGTGGCAACGGCAGGACCGGTGGATGGCGAGCCAGACCTCCCCTCGGCAGGGCCTGGTGCCGGCAAGGCAAGGCCCCTGGCAAAGTCTAATGCCATCGGGACAGGGCCTGTGAAACCAAATGAGGTGGTGCAGAAGAAGAAGATGATGCAGCACCCGGTTTACTTTGTCAGCTCCCTCTTGCAGGGGGCTAGGTCAAGGTACTTCGGTGTGCAGAAATTGCTCTTTGGCCTCCTTATGGCCTCGAGGAAGCTGCATCATTACTTCCAAGCCCACGAAATCACCATCGTCACCCGCCTCCCGTTGCAACGGATACTGCATAACCCAGACGTGACCAGGTGGATCGTAGAGTGGGCCTTGGAACTGTCGAGCTTTGGTTTGAAGTTTGAAAGTACTTCGACAATCCAGAGCAGAGTCTTGGCAGAGTTCATTGCAGAATGGACCTCAACGCCCGACGAAGAGATCCAGGAGACCACTCTCCCCGGCAAGGAAGCAAGTCGCAACTGGGTTATGTACTTTGATGGGGCTTTCTCGCTAGAAGGCGCCGGTGCCGGTGTGCTACTCGTTTCACCCACCGGAGAGCATCTCAAGTATGTAGTCCAGATGCACTTTCCCAGGGAGATGTCAACAAACAACACTGTTGAGTACGAGGGGTTGCTTGCCGGTCTCAGGATCGCGGCAGACCTCGGGATCAAGAAGCTTATCATCAGAGGTAATTCATAGCTCGTCGTCAAGCAAGTTAACAAAGATTATCAAAGCCCGTTGATGGAGGACTACGTGAATGAGGTGAGGAAGTTGGAGGAGCGTTTTGACGGTATACAGGCGGAGCATGTTCCCCGAGTGGAGAACGACACCACCGATTACATGTCGAAGCGCGCTGCGCTCAAACTACCTGTGGAGCCAGGTACTTGTGTGCTTTGGTTAACTCAACCATCCATTGGACCATCGAATGAGCAAAACAAACACAGGAAATCAGGCCCCGTAAAGTACTTACCCGCCGAGCTCCCAGGAGCCGCCGGCAAGGGTGTTGCTGTGGACGCCGAGCCTGCCACGGGGCGACAGACTCCGGTAGGGCGTCCAACCCTCGCCATAGAGACAGCCACTCCCATGGCAGACAAAATGCCTTTGGTCCTTGCCGTCGAGCCCCAGGCTCCGGCATGGGCACAACATATCGTCCGATTCCTCCAAACAGGGGAACTCCTTGAGGAGCAGGAAGAAGCGGAGAAAGTAGCCCGTCGGTCTGCCATGTATCAGTTTGTCGATGATGTCCTGTACAAAAAAAGACCGAACGGTGTGAAATTGAAGTGCATTCCCCGGGAGGAAGGACTGGAGCTGTTGGTAGAGATACACAGAGGCATATGTGGTTCCCACATAGGGTCGAGGGCCCTTGCCGGCAAGGCATTCCGGCAAGGTTTCTTCTGGCCCACTGCCCTCCAGGATGCAACGGCACTAGTAACCAAGTGTGAAGCGTGTCAGTTCCATTCGAAGAAGCTTCATCAACCAGCTCGAGCCCTTCAAACAATTCCTCTCTCCTGGCCATTTTCGGTCTGGGGGCTCGACATACTGGGCCCTTTCCCCCGCGCTGTCGGGGGCTTTGAGTACTTGTACGTTGCAATTGACAAGTTCACAAAGTGGCCGAAGGTGGAAGCAGTGAGGAAGGTGACAACGCAGTTAGCCGTGAAGTTCTTCAAGGGGCTAGTCTGCCATTTTGGTGTGCCAAACAAAGTCATCTTTGACAACGGCACGTAGTTCATAACCCACACCTTCATGCAATACATCCAAGACCTCGGCAGCAAGGTCGGTTTCGCTTCCGTGGCACACCCACGGAGCAACGGCCAGGCGGAGAGGGCAAATGCTGAAGTACTGCAAGGCCTGAGGACAAATACTTTTGACATGCTGCATAAGAGCGGAAGGCGCTGGATTGATGAATTGTCGGCGGTTCTTTGGTCAATCAGAACGACGCCAAATCGAGCAACCGGCCAGACACACTTTGCCCTGGTATACGGGGCAGAAGAAGTTCTCCCCACGGAACTCACATACGGGTCACCTCGAGTGCTCGCTTATGACGAGCTTGAGCAAGAGCAATTGTGGCAAGATGACGCAACGCTCCTTGAGGAAGATCGACTTCGGGCGGCTGTGAGAGCAGCGCGCTACCAGCAAGCCTTGCGCCGCTACCATAGCCGCAAAGTTCATGCCCGAAGCTTTGAGGAAGGTGACCTTGTTCTTCGGCGCGTTCAATCGGCCAAGAATTCCAACAAGTTGACACCGAAGTGGGAAGGCCCTTATCGGGTAATACGAGTCACCAGGCCCGGCACAGTCCGCCTGGAGACCGAAGATGCTATTCCAGTGGGAAACTCCTAGAACATTGAAGATATTCGCAAGTTTTACCCATAAGGCGCGGTTGCCGGGCCCCCTGGCAAACCACCTTTGGTACAAGCCTTGCCGACAAGGCATGTAACCCTCTGTACAAAGCCAGGCGTAGACCCTAAGCATAAATAAATGAAGCGCAGGCGCCCTAAGTTTTAGCATGCATGCTAGTTTAAGTCTCTCCCTCGGTTAGGGTTGATAGTGCTTAGCGGCGACTAACCCCTAGCATAGAGGTCGAGTGTGCATCTCTCTGTTCCTTTCCGTCCTTTTTGGTTCGCAGCATACATGGACATTTCTGCTGAGCTGTTTGGAAGAAAGAGAACAAGCCGGCACCCCGGCCCCGACAAGCCAAGGTTGCCGGGGGCTGCATACACAAGAGTCCAACCACGGCAAGCCAAGGCTGCCGGGGCTGCAGATCCAGGTAAGTCTTTTATCCCCTATTGTACATTTTCGTATGGAGTTGGGACATATGAAACCTCATTTTATTCTTAGGCCGCCGTGCTCCCCCTTCTTCCTGTACCCAAGAACAATTTCCTGGGTCAAAACTGGGTCGTAGTCGCGGTGACAAGAAATAAACGAAGGGCCTGACTCTACTTCGCCCCTGCCTCCGCCATGAGCCTGAGAATGGTCGACTGAAGTAAGGGGACGGCAAGGCCTGTTGCTGGGCAACAATGTTTATCTTAAAAATAACAAGGATTCACTCCTTGGCATGGGCCTCGCTCACGTACAAAGAACCCAGCAAGCACCCTTTTTCTTTACAAACATCCCATACATGTATAGTTCATACGGAATGAAAAACATGAGCAAGGGGATTACAAGTTCAAATTTAACAAATGCCCGCAGGCTTACAAACTGAAAAGAGATAAGATGCCCGTAATCCCTTTCTTGTCCCTCTCCTCAGAAGGTGGAACAAGATAGCAGGAGGGCAAAAAGAACGCCTAGGTGAGGTACGAGCAGCAGAAGATGAGGCAGCGGGTCGACAATACGCGACGAAGGTGTCAGTGCTCGCGTATTCCGACTTGACGTCCTGACACCCGCCTTCTTCGTCTTCTCCAGCCCTCCTACGCCAGCCGCCCAAGAAGGCGACGGGGAACACGCTGATGGAGAGATTGACGAGGAAGGCCTTCGGTAGGGTGCGTGGCCGAGGGAGGGGCGACGCGTTTAGTCAGATTCAAGGTCGGCGTCCCCCCGCTCGACGCCCTCGTCGTCGTTGTCACTGTCCTCCTCGTCGCTCCTGCTTGAGGAGGAATCTTCATCATTAGAGGTGCTCTCCACGCAGCACTTTAGGCGAGTTCCAAGGTCCCCAAAGACCTTGACAGAGAGCAGGCCGTTCTCCATTAATTTGAAGTAGAGAACGAGCCCCGCCGTCAGGCTGTGGACACGAGTGAAAGTCTTCCATCCGCGATGAAGGTACATGACGCGAGGAACGGGAAAGTCGACGTTGACCCACGTGCCGCCATTCCCACAGCCCCTTATATGCAACCTGAGGGTCTGTGGCGGGTCGAGCTCCATCTCCCGAGAGAATGGAGTAGGGAGACGGAGACGATGACGCGGTGGCCGGCGCAGACTGATGAAGAACTCTCAGGGCTGGTCCCTGACGTGGCCCTCCATTGGGGGAGGCATCGCTAGCGGAGGCAAGGTCGATGCGCCGCCCCGTCCCCCTCTTCCCCGAGCGCCACAGCGACCTCCTCCGCCGTGAGCTCTTGGAGAGGAGGGATGCGCTGTCGAGCAGAGACCCTCGCCACCACCTTCGAAGGTCCGGCGCCCCCTCTCGCCATGGCAGATAGGAGAAAGGAGCCGAAGTGGAAGGATATGGATGATGAAAGAATGTGGGATGCCATCCCCCTCCCCCTTCTTATAAAGGGGCGGGGTCGGGGCTCGGCCGCCCCACTCAACCAATCCGGCCGTCAGGGGCAAAGGGAATCGAGACCGACCCGCTGCTCCAATCAAAGACGGCCCGGTTTCCCGCCTCCACCGCCTGCCACCTTAGGGGCATTGGGGACATGTGGCAAGCAATTAGAAATCGAGGGGACGGGTGAGGCTACCGTTCTCCACCCCGTGATCATGGGGCGCGGACGCCTTGAAGACCACGACCCGAGTCCACTCAGTAAATGAGCCGCGCCTCTGCGTTTTCCTCTTTTTATGGGAGAGGTGCGAGCCGCCTCTTTACTAGGACGTGACGCATGCATGCGGAAACCGTCCCACGCATGACCCCCATGTCAGGCACGGCCCTCCACGTCATGCATTCCACACGGGTCGTGGGGAAGCACAGCAGACGGAAAAATTACTGCGGTAAAAATCCGCCCCGCCTGCCCGCGCACCGTTTTGGGCCTAGCCCAACAACGCGTCGCTCTTATGTGTGGCCCAGGCCCGGGGGCTCCTGACGGTGTGCAAAAGTAGGGGCTCTATTTTTGACCCCATCACTTGTGCACAGGCAGTCAGAGCCGCGCCCGCGGCCACACTTGGCAGGGGAGAGGAGGGAACCCGGAGTGCAAGACGACCAGAGCAACGCCAAGACCAGAGACACAAAGAGTAAGAGAGCAAGGTGGGCCCCTCGGCAAGACCCTTGCCGGGGCGGCCTCCACAGCCCCGGCAAGATCCTTGCCGGGGCAACTTGTCCGACGACAACAGAGTGCGCCACCCTTGATCCCAAGGGTTCCAACACCATCAACCAATTTGAAACCAAGGCTGGGGAAGCACCTCCATGGTGGCATGAAGATCTTTGTGAAGATCATAAATACACAAGATCAGATGAGGACCAGAAGACGACGATCCTTGGCAAAATCCTTACCAAGGAAACCGACGAGACCCCCGGCAAGATCCTTACCAGGGACGACTGCGGTGCGACGGCATGACCCTTGCCGGGCCCCCGGCAAGACCCTTGCCGAGGACATCGGCGGGGCCATGGCCAGGCCGCGTCTACTAAGACTCCACCACCGCTCCCATGCAGCTGCTAGCTCAACCAACTGGGCAGGCACCTGCGTGGCAGCATGCGGCCTCCACGCTGACTCAGCAAGCACCTGTGTGGTGGCATGCAGATCTTCATGAAGACTCCGCCACCGCGCCAGCCCAGCAGCCAGACAACGTGGCGCTGCAATGCCTCCTCAGCTCGGACGTGCGTCGAAGCCAGGAGAGGCGGCGACAGCTGGGACGAGCTTCCTTGCCATCCCTGATAAAGCAAGAGGGGCACGTCGGCAGCGCATTAAATGCGTTTGTCCGACGGTGCCAGAGGATAGACTCATCCACTGCACACCTTTCCACCTCCTGTGTGCCACTGCGGCAACCCCTTTTGTCTATAAATGGAGGCCCGAGGCGTACGGGAGAAGGATTCGGATCTTTTGGACAAGTTACACCCCATAGCTAGTTCAAGAACTCAAGAACACTCAAATACATACACCAAAGCAGGACTAGGTTATTACGCATATTCGCGGCCCGAACCTGGGTAAACGATCTTTGTGCTGACTTTTAGACCCGCTCTTTTCACAAACCCGTGACCGCCAACCATAGTAGGGTTTCCAGTGATCCCATAGGTGTCGATTTCCCCCGACAATGGACTAAGTAAAAAAAGAAATATTGTTTCAACATGTTGATACTAATGACACATAGAATGAAGAGTTATGATAACTTACACAAAATCGTAGATCCATGTAGTGTACAGGAGGGTCCGTGAACAATACTCCCTCGTCACATGCCAGCATACGCACGGCGGTGTTGAAGCAATCATTGTCCAAGGTCTGCTCCCTGTTAAGTATGCACTGAAGTTTCTTAAGATGTAAGCCCATTGGATTGGGTGTCGAGCTCCAGACCAGTACCTTCCTATAAATAGGATGGTAAGAAGAACAATAATATACATCCGCACATTAAATATTGAAACATGATACTTACTCCAAACATCCGGCATCATCGATCGACATGATGTAGTTGCAGAGGCCGGCAAGTAATTCACGTTGGTCCGTGGGTATGATAGTGATTGGGGCAGGACGTTTGTCTTTGACTACGTCAGATGGATTCTCCACGATCTCGAGATCAGAATTAGCTAAAATTTCTTCATCGTCAGGTTGATGGTATACGGGACCTCCTTTTAGCTTATTCAGCTTTGAATCGAGCAAAATGACAGCTAATTTTTGTCGAAAATGTTTCATATCCTCCTGCAAAAAAAATATATATATATATAAACAATTTATACAATATTTTGAGATAAAATAACGAGATAATGTATAAAAATGAAATACCTGGGTGAACTGGTCTGACAGTCCATGTGATGTCCAGTATTCCATATAATTTAGCATAAACAGTCCACATGATACGCTATAATATTATAAAATAATGCTTTAGAATATCACACAGATGAATCAAATAAACAAACCAATGTAACAAGTGCTTACCCATCGGTTTGTATTGCCTCATGAAACTGCTCTACAACTGTCCATTTTGTAACATTGAGATCGGGCCACTTATGACCTCTGATAAACTCCGGACTATGCTCTACAAGTTTCAGACGCTTCTCGTGTCCTGGTAATTATTTTATATATGAGAAACATTAGGCATCAAGGCAAACAAAACATATGTTAAGATGAGTAAAAAAATAGATAGTTACCGTAGTAGCAAGGTCATTGCGTTTGACCCGAACCAAGTGAGTCCAATACTTGAATCTCACGTTTTTTGGCATTGGTGACTGCTAGATACCAATGGTAGCCCCACATGTTAATCGGAATGAATAACTGGTGTAAATATCATACAAGTCACGGTCGCAATTAGATATAAATATTAATAAATCATTATACATATGAATTAAATAAAAACAATCCATAATTATATGCATGGATAACGAGACAAAAACTAACCATATCTTGCTGTAGATAAGTATTAACATGATGCACGATGCGGTGATATTTTGATGGGTCTATGTCTCTTTCCCCGTCTTCTTTTATCTGGCCAGATACAAACGTGCTAACAATGTGTACCTTTTCACCTGCCTTGTCTTGTAGATGGTCGTGAGCAAGCATGCAATATATGTAAGCATTTATCACCTGTAATCAACATTTAGAATATAAATATATTTTATGATATTATATATTGTTCATATTATTAATTACAAAGTTTGAGCAATTGGTCTTACACTGTCATGTAAGAACATATCATCTTTCATAAGGCATTCCAAATCGTCGGTTGATAACAAGGCATCTCCAATGTCCATGAACGGGGTATTCTTGGGAGTAGACTTGACTGATTCGGTGACTGTAATATCTCTAGGGGTACAAACATAGTATGCCAAATTCATAAAAAAATGAGCCAACTTAGCAATCAAAATGAGCAAAGTTAGTTGAATACGAAAGGCAATATCACAAAAATAAGATTGATAGTAATATTAAAAAGTACCTTATGGGATAACATGTAAATTAGCATCCTTTTTTGGTTTGTTATGAGATATAACCTCTTCGACATTTTTATGTTGTGATTTTTTGTCCTCCTTCAGCGACATCGCATCTGAACCCTCAATGGATTTTTTCCGTGCATCTCCAAAGTCCATATCCATGTCTCCTATATTCTGAAAAAACAAAAATATAAAAATAGCCCTTCTGTATTATCATCTATAAGATACATACAGAGGAAGGTTAGCTATATGCACCTCTTCTCGTGGTGTTTCAGTGTGGTATGTCATCGTTGCATCAGTGTGTATGTCGGAACCCATCAATTTATATCTATGCTGAAATATAACTAATACTTTTTTACTGGATCATAAAATTATATATAATATATGATAAAACTGAATGTGAAACTAACACAACTGTTTTCTCTGCTAATATAAAAAGCATTTGGTTATATTAGAAAAATATGTTGCTTAAATCATTTTACTAACACAACAATCGGGGAAAACAACAAACTATAATGTTCATATATAAGTAAGTAGGCGTCTGAAATTGCTTAAATTATTTTAAATTAATTGTATAGCCTATGGAAAATTGTCAAACAAAAACTAAAACAAACAAACCAACATTAACCAAGTATATTTGTTTTTTGTATGATTTTTTTTGTGATACCCTTAGTATATGTAATACGCATAAAAATATTTATTTTTATGAAGCATGTTTTGTGAGGTATGTATACAAATTTGTTTATTTTGTGAGGTATGTATACTATAAATACATATGTTATTTTGTGAGGTATAAAAATAATTACAAAAAAAATCATCCCAGCACTAATAACAACTATACCATGATGAAATATAAATGATATTTCCTACTGCATCATATAATTATATATAATATATAATAAAAATAAAAGTGAAACTAACACAACTTTTTTCTATGCAAAAAAGAAAACCTTTTTGATATTATTAGGAATATATGTTGTTTAAATAAATGTCCTACCCCATCAAAATTCGGGAAAAACAACAAACTATAATATTCATTTATAAGTAAGTAGTCATCTGAAAATTATTTAAATTTTTTATGTAGGCTATGGAAAACTGTCCAACAAAAGAAAAGAAAACATGCAAACAAACCTTCTTCAACCAAGTATATTTGTGTTTTCTCTTTTTTCTGTGATACCCTTGGTATATTTAATAAGTATAAAAGATATTTACTTTTATGAACCATGTTTAATATTATACACTTTTATTGTTTCTCTGAGGTATGTATACTTTTAATATCTATATGCACATTATTTTTTGATGGATTATCCACAGTATTATGATACGTCTCCATTGTATCTATAATTTTTGATTGTTCCATGCCAATATTCTACAACTTCCATATACTTTTGGCAACTTTTTATACTATTTTTTGTGACTAACATATTGATCGAGTGCCCAGTGCCAGTTCCTGTTTGTTGCATGTTTTATGTTTCGCAGAAAACCCATATCAAATGGAGTCCGAACGGGGTAAAAACGGACGGAGAATTATTTTGGAATATTTGTGATTTTTGGGAAGTAAAATCAACGCGAGACGGTGCCCGAGGGGGCTAGGAGATAGGGGGCGCACCCCAGGGAGGCAGGCGCACCCTGGACTCTCCTGGGCCCCCCGTAAGGCGGTTGACGCTCTTCTTTTTCCGCAAGAAAGCTAATTTTATGAGAAAGATCTGGACGAAAGATTCACCCCAATCGGAGTTACGGATCTCCGGATATAAAAGAAACGGTGAAGGGGCAGAATCTGAGAACGCAGAAACAGAGAGATAGATCCAATCTCGGAGGGGCTCTCGCCCCTCCCACGCCATGGGAGCCAAGTACCAGAGGGGAAACCCTTCTCCCATCTATGGAGCAGGTCAAGGAAGAAGAAGAAGAAGGGGGGCTCTCTCCCCCTTGCTTCCGGTGGCGCCTGAACGCCGCCGGGGGCCATCATCATCACTGCGATCTTCACCAACACCTCCGCCATCTTCAACAACATCTCCATCACCTTCCCCCTTCTATATTCAGCGGTCCACTCTCCCGCAACCCGCTGTACCCTCTACTTGAACATGGTGCTTTATGCTTCATATTATTATCCAATGATGTGTTGCCATCCTATGATGTCTGAGTAGATTTTCATTGTCCTATTGGTGGTTGATGAATTGCTATGATTGATTTAATTTGCTTGTGGTTATGTTGCTGTCCTATTGTGCCCTCCGTGTCACGCAAGCGTGAGGGATTCCCGCTGTAGGGTTTTGCAATACGTTCATGATTCTTTTATGGTGGGTTGCTTGAGTGACAGAAGCATAAACCCGAGTAAGGGGATTGTTGCGTATGGCATAAAGGGGACTTGATGCTTTAATGCTATGGTTGGGTTTTACCTTAATGAATCTTTAGTGGTTGCGGACGCTTGCTAGAGTTCCAATCATAAGTGCATATGATCCAAGAAGAGAAAGTATGTTAGCTTATGCCTCTCCCACATAAAACTTGCTATCGGTCTAGTAATGTAGTCAATTGCTTAGGGACACTTTCGCAACTCCTACCACCGCTTTTCCACACTCGCTTTATTTAATTTATTGCATCTTTATCTAAACCGCCCCTAGTCTATATTTACGTTCTCTTTATTATCTTGCAAACTTGTCATATCACACCTACAAAGTACTTCTAGTTTCATACTTGTTCTAGGTAAAGCGAACGTCAAGCGTGCATTGAGTCGTATCAGTGGCCGATAGGACTTGAGAGAGTATTTGTTCTACCTTTAGCTCCTCGTTGGGTTCGACACTTTTACTTATCGAAAGAGGCTACAAGTATCCCGTATACTTGCGGGTTATCAAGACCTTTTTCTGGCGCCATTGCCGGGGAGTCATAGCGTGGGGTGAAGATTCTCGTGTGTGCTTGTTTGCTTTATCACTAAGTAATTTTTATTTGCTGTTCTAAGTTGTTCTCTATCTTTAGTTATGGATATGGAACGCAAAACAAGGTAGTCAGAATCCCGACCCGACTGCTAGAATCCTATGACTTCACGACCATACGAAAGCATGTCGATCCAAATCCCACTATGAATCCAGGTCAGGTAGAATCCATGTTGAGTCGGGATCCAAATCATAGAATCATGTACAAAATTTCACAATCCCAACTATGCTTTGGACTATGTCTGATTCTACTAATTTACCTAAGTCGTTTGTTTAGTTGTAGCAGAATAGTATGGCATCATCCAAAGCCCTTTTCATATACCTCATGGACCTTTATTCCCCTCCCAAGCCCAAATGCTCAGCCACTGACACATTTGATCTAGCTCTCAGAAATGCTAGATCGAAATTGAGGATCAAGCTTATCGATAGATTGAATTGGCATGAAAAGGAGGCTGCTCCAAGATTGATTGGTGAAGGAGAGCAAGACCCTTCAAGGTTTAGCACTGCAGGTCAGATAGACAAGTGATCTACTATTCACACTCTCTAAAAAGAACCTAAGTAAATTTCGCGCATTGAAGGTTTGAATGCTCTATATATTTCCCTATCATATATGTTCCATACATGCGAGCTAGATGGTAGGTTAGCCATAAAAATAAGTGGAATGCAATTAGCATTGATGTGTACGTTCTTTGCTCCTGTCAAAACTCTATGGAACCCATATAAATTTCTTGTGTGCATACAAAATATCTTATTTGAGTAAATCTAGTAGAATCCTCGATTCCACGACTCGATCTTACGACTCGATTCTGTCTGAGGAAAATCGATCCGACTCCGAATCTCGACTCTGACTACCTTGACGCAAAATACCAAAAAAATTAGGTGTACTTGCTACTCATGGAGATGGGGTAACTCCTAAAACCCTCGATTCTCATTATGTGAAAGACATTATGTACTACTTTGGTAATCCTGAGAAAACCCCATTCAACTTTATAATGGGAGACACGTTGGATCAACGTGAATACTTTAGGGATTATCGCTCGACACAAAAAGGGAAACTATTATGGGATCAATTTATTATGTTGCGTTGGTATGCCAGGGATCTATACTTGAGATATGATATTACTTGTTGCTCTAGGATGAAGGCTCCACACCTTCCCTTTTCATGCAAATTTAATGATAATGAAACCTTAGCTTCTTATGCTAATGGTATATATGATTACTATGATGTGAAATCCACTTCCTCCCCAACAAGGGGCAGCTTATCCCCACCCCCAGGCCCCATGAGAGGGTGGTGTTCCTCACCCACTTCCTCCGCGGACTAGGTTGTCCGGGGGCTCATGTTCTACTACGGCCTGGATTTCCACAATCTTGCCCCGAATTTCATCCTCAACATCTCCGCGTTCATCGTCGTGTGCGAGGCCTTCTTCTGCATCCGGCCCCACTTCGGCTTATGGCTGAAGACCGTCAATGTTAAGCCGAAGGTAGTGGGCGGCCGCCAGGCGGAGTGCGGAGGTGCCATGGTGGGCAGGATGCCCAACGTTTTATGGCTCGAGGGCTCCTTCGTGGAGACCATAAAGGGGTGGCAATCGGGGTGGTTCTACATCACCGTGCCGCGTGACCCTAAATGAGTGGCAGCCCCCGAATTCTGATCTGGCTTCCCTACACGGCTCACCTCTTGGAAAGAGACGGGCCTGACATGGGGTAATTCAGAAGAGCTGACCGGACTCCAAACCTGCGTCCGAACCCTGGTGAACAAGAAGCTCAAGCTTGTCAACATAGTCCAGGTCATGCTCATCTGCCGGATCCTCCCGTGCCAACAACAGGCCTTTAACCTGTGGGAGTTTGATCCGGCACAGCACCAAACCTTGAGCAGGCTCTTCGACACTACGTACGAAGATGCCTGGAAGGTGCTGTTCAAGGGCACCGAGGCTCCCGCATCTGCTACTGAAGATCGCGGATTCAGCTCGCAGCGTCAAGCCAGCGAGGTAAGCTATTTTACCCTTTACAGGACACTTGTTTTTCATAGTTTGACTCTATGCAGGATCTAAACTCCCTTACCTTTGACAGGCCTGGCAGAAGACGTCCGGGCAGGTTGACTGTCTGGCTCCCTTGCCAGAAGACCCAGCGGATGCCCGATTGACGGGGCTGCTGGTTCCAGCACCTCATGTGGTGCCGGAGAAGAAGGCCAAGAAGAAGGCCACGGGAACTCAAAGGAGTTCCCGACGCCAGGTGTTGTCGGACTCATCGTCCGATGACTCCGAGGCGGACTCCTCCCGTGAAGACGAGGAGGAGGAAAAAGAGGCCTCTCCCCCAGCAGGGGGAGAGAAGAAAAGGAAGGCCGCCCCAATTAGGGAGGCCGGAGGGTCCAACAAGGGAAGGACCCTTCCTCCGGACTACTCCACCAACGCCGACGATGGCGAAGAGGAGTGGCCACCGAGGGCTAAGCCCCCGGCGACATCGTAAGTATCCGGATACCAGAATAACTCATAGCGTTTTGTTTGTCGTATAGAATCTCCTAACGCCGAATACAACCCTGCAGCCCGCCCAAGGACGGGCTCGACACTTCAACGAGCGGCTCCCTGGCTCCGTCGGACGTGAGTAGCACTTCACTTCCAGCCGCCTCCTCTCCTCGCGCTGCGGATGATGCCGAGGTGGGGTCCCAAAAGGGGCCCAGCCAGGAGGAGGAGGTCCCAGAGGCGCCGCAAGGCAACCTCCCGAACTCCGGGCATAAGGGGGATCATACCCCAAAGGGCTCTAAGTCCGGCCCTGGGCCAGACTCCGCACCGGAACCTTCAGTGGTTCCGGAGTCCGGCAGGCAGCCCCTTCGTAAGAAGGGCGAGACTGCGACACCAGTGACCACCGTCCAACCGGAGGCACCGGATAATTTGCTGGAGGCGCTTAACGGCGCCTCCATTGACGAGGAGCACCGCACTGTTATTAGTGTGGTGATCCAGAAAGTTCACACCGCCAAGAGCGGGCTGACTAAAGCCTGTGCCAGCCTTCTAACTGGCTTTGAGGTATGTATTTAAGATATGTGAAAATATTACCGCATAGACAGTAGCCCCTGATGCTCAGTTTGGTGTTCAGGAAGAAAAGCCGAACTGAGGATCTAAAAAGATGTACGCAGGAGTCTAACATAAGTATGTCAATATGGGGAATGCAGGCTGCGCTGCTGACCTCTGCCGCACTGACTGTGGAGGTCAATGCATTGAAGCAGAGCCTCGAGCGGTCCGAGAACAAGCTCAGCCTTGCCAAAAAGCAGATCGAGGACAAGGAAGGTAAGTAATACCTTATGGAAGTATATAAAAGATGTGGTTGCAAAAAATGACAGGAATAACGTGAGAATTGCAGGGGCCATGAACAAGGTGGCGACCCTGAAGGAGGTGGTGTCCAAGGCCGAAAGCAATGCAGCCACGGAGCGCACCGAGCGAGAAAAGCAGGAGGCACAGGTGGCGGAGGTGCGGCAAGAGCTCCAGGCTCTCGTGGAAAAACACGAGAGTTTGGAGCGTGACTCAAAGACTCGAGAGTCCGAGCTCAGCTCGGCTCTTGAGAGCGCCAAAGCCGCTAAGGCCGAAGCCCAAAAAGCCCTCCAGGAAATTGAGGAAGTGAAGAAGATAGCGGCGGGTAAGGCATTCTTCATGCAAAGCAAGCACGTGAAAGTGAATTACTTATTACTTACCCGAATCCGGAGCTCTCTAGGAGCATTCGCAGATCTGCCCCGCAGTGTGTCCGACGCTGCCGCATTCTATCGGGCCGAGGAGGGGAGCTCGACGGAGAAGGTGTTCTGGTCTCAGTATGCTGAGGCCGGACACCCGGTGCCCTTGAGCGACCAGCTGAAGCAGCTGGTCCAGCTCCATAAGGTGGCCGAACAGGCCATGAAGGGCCTCATAGTTTGGCTGTGGCCTAAGGAAGCCATGCCTGGGAGCTACTTCGGGCTGGTGAGGCGGCTGGTGGACGCCTGTCCATGGATTGAAGTCGTCAAGCGCTCCGTCTATATCAAAGGTGCCCGTAGGGCCCTTGCGCGTGCTAAAGTGCACTGGGGCAAGATGGACGCTGAGAAGCTTGTGACGGACGCTCCACCGTCTGGCAGATAGTATCGCACGCCCGAGATGTATTATGCGGGCGTCCTGAAGGGTGCCCGCCTTATAGCGGGTGAATGCTCAAAAGATGTATTTTTTGAGTAAACTCGCATTTGTTATCCTGTACGCTTGAAAACTTGTTCATATGCGCTAAGCAACGCTTGTGAATTTAAAATATTACCTTCTGTGCGGCCGTTTATTAAATTTGAGAGATGGCGAGTCGTCGGCTTCTTCCCCCATGCCACGAGTGCTGGGGTGTTCGAGATAAACTTGAGCGCTCTTTTTCCCATTCTTGGGTCCTTCGAGGGAGGCGCTCAACACAACGAACAAGGCAACCGGACTATAATGCTTGAACACTCTCACTTAGCCATAGAATTCTATAATTTTAAATTTCGGCGAAGCCCCTAGTATTCGGAAGACCGAATTCAGGGTGCTGTCCATGCCTGGGCCAGACAAAGCCGACTCCTCGCTCTAAGCGGCATAAGTCTTTCGGGACTCGAAAACCTCTCGAACAGCGACCGGCTCTCGCCCTATCATGACGGTCAGTTTTAGCTTTCTCCACTGAGGTGCTCAACCCAGCTCAACCGGGGCACAATCGCAGTGGTTCTCCCAGCGCTACCTTAACCGATATAACGGAACGTAAGGTACCAAAACATGGGAGCCGGGCAAACCAAACTATTGACCCAAGACATGATTTAGAGCCGATGCATATAATGCTATAAGTTCGGGGTGCCACACTTGTGAAAGTGTTCGGGCTTATCACACCATATTTTGGGGTACTTAAGCCCCTGGTGTATTTGGCTATACCAAAGCATACGGATGCAGCATGTCATAAGTGAACATATATAGATAAAAAAAGGAATGCAATAACAGGCAAAAGATGTACATTGTTTATTGAAGGAGCTGCGGTAAAAGCAGAACGATACAAATAGTGAAATAAGCAAGGGACAGGACTATTTGACATGTCCCCGTCCAAGAGCGAGCTGCGGGATGATATGTAAAACAAGTATACTGCTCGTTATAGAGACCACCTGGACATTCGACGTAGCTTTCTGCTTCCCTGGTTGTTGCATCGTGTGTTCGGCGATTCTACTGCCGGACAGGGCTTCTTGATAAAGGAGTCCTGAAAGTAAGAAAAAAGAATTACACAATCGGGAGCCCCTGGTGTGGTTGAGCCGCATTCTGGGCCTGCCGTGGTCGTGCCCCTCCCACTATGCCCATGGTATTTCCAGAGCGTAATTATGTACGCGTAGTACTGGTTTCGCAATTTCGCAAGGGTTGGGGTTGGGGCCGCATTGCTACGCGTGCTCGGGACGTGCTAGGCGGTCTTGTTCTAGGTTACTCCGGGCGCTCCTGACGGTGTCCAGACGTTTAATAGCCGGACTCGAGAATTGCCTTGAGAGGCTGCTTTGTCCTTCCACTGCGAGAGCTGCCATATGCTACTCCATTCGGAGAGAGCGTTAATTGTTTCCGTTGACCGTAATGACTCCTGAGGGCCTGGCATCTTGAGCTTGAGGTATGCGTAGTGCGGCACCGCATTGAACATTGCAAATGCGGTTCATCTGAGCAGTGCGTAATAGCCGCTGCGGAACGGGACTATGTCAAAGATTAACTCCTCGCTTCGGAAGTTATCCGGGGATCCGAAGACCACTTCAAGTGTAACTGAGCCTGTACAATTGGCCTCTACACCTGGTATCACGCCTTTAAAGGTTGTCTTTGTGGGTTTAATCCTCGAGGGGTCTATGCCCATTTTGCGCACTATATCCTGATAAAGCAAGTTCAGGTTGCTGCCGCCGTCCATCAGGACTCTAGTGAGGTGAAATCCGTCAACGATTAGGTCTAGAACCAATGCAGCGAATCCGCCATGGCGGATGCTAGCGGGGTGGTCTCTTCAATCAAAAGTGATCGGGCAGGAGGACCATGGATTGAACTTTGGGGCGACTGGCTCCCTTTTGGGTATGTGGGTTGCGTATATCATGTTCACCGTCCGCACTTGTAGGGGGAAGCCCTTCCGTCCTCTATTTTTCGGCGGCCGGGGCTCCTCCTCGTCGTCGCTATGCAGCCCCTTGTCATTGTTTTCGGCATTTAACTTGCCTGCCTGCTTGAACACCCAACAATCCCTGTTGGTGTGGTTGGCTGGTTTTTCGGGGGTGCCGTGTATCTGGCACGAGCGATGGAGTATTCGGTCCAAATTGGACGGGCCCGGAGTATTTCTTTTGAATGGCTTTTTCCGCTGACCGGGTTTAGAGCCTCTGAATCCGGCATTAATTTCCGTATCATCAGCATTATCGCCATTAATGCGGCGCTTGTGCTTGTTGACGCGCGACCTGCCATTGTTGTCCTTGGTATCTGAATTACCAGGGATGTTGGTCATGTTGTTACTACGAGCTAGCCAGATGTCCTCTCCCGCGCAAAAGCGGGTCATGATTGTTGTGAGGGCTGCCATGGATTTTGGCTTTTCCTGTCCTAAGTGCCGGGCAAGCCACTCGTCGCGGATGTTATGTTTGAAGGCTGCAAGGGCCTCTGCATCCGGACAGTCCACGATTTGATTTTTCTTGGTTAGGAACTGTGTCCAGAATTGTCTAGCTGATTCCTCTGGCTCCTGAATTATGTGGCTTAGGTCATCGGCGTCTGGTGGTCGCACATAGGTACCCTAGAAGTTGTTGAGGAATGCGGCTTCCAGGTCTTCCCAACAGCCAATTGACTCCGCCGGCAAGCTGTTAAGCCAATGCCGAGATGGTCCTTTAAGCTTGAGTGGGAGGTATTTGATGGCGTGTAGATCGTCACCGCGGGCCATGTGGATATGAAGGAGATAGTCCTCGATCCAGACCACAGGATCTGTCATGCCATCGTATGATTCAATGTTTACGGGTTTGAAACCCTCAGGGATTTGATGATCCATCACTTCGTCTGTGAAGCATAGTGGGTGTGCAGCGCCTTTGTATTGGGCTATATCACGACGCAGCTCCAATGAGCTTTGTCTACTGTGTTCGGCCCGACCGGAATTGCCATATCCGGCGTGACGGTTATCATCACGTATCGTGGGGTGCCCACGCGATCCGTAGATCGATCTTGTTTGCCTTGCCTTGTCCTCCAGTATATCCCGCAGGTCTGGCGAATTTTCCCGTGCCTTGGTATTTTTTGAGCGGCGCCGGGGTGCGGCTTGAGTGGAGGGCCGAGAGGCCTCTCTGTGGCGGCCACGAGGTGGTCGGTCGGCCGTATCATGCGCTGGTGATGTAGGTTTAGGTGCTTCCTCCTCTAATCGGGGTAGCAGCCTGCGTTTTGGGTAGCTCTTGGAGGGGCATTCGAGTTCGTACTCTTCGGCCGCAAGGACTTCAGTCCATCTGTTGGCTAGCAAATCTTGATCAGCTCTAAGCTGTTGCAGCTTTTTCTTGAGGCTGCTTGCCGTGGCCATAAGCCTGCGTTTGAAACGCTCCTGTTCGACGGGATCCTCAGGCACGACAAATTCGTCATCATTGAGGCTTGCCTCGTCTTCGGAGGGAGGCATGTAATTATCGTCCTCTACCTCTCTGTCTGCCGCTCTCTCATGAGGGCTGGCTTCTCCGTCCTCCTATGTTGAATCCTGCTTGAGGGGGTTGTCTTCGGCACTTTCCGGGGTGTTATTGTCTCCCGTGCCGGAATCACCGTTTTTGCTGTGGCGGGATTTAGAGCGGCGCCGCTGACGCCGGCGCTTAGGCTGTTTCTTGGAGGGGTCATCCTCCGTTGTTCCATCGCCGTTCCCATCTTTTGGGATGTCCACCATGTAAATGTCGTATGACGAGGTGGCCTTCTAGTGCCCTGTAGGCGCTGGTTCTTGGTCATCTCCTGCATCGTCATCCATACCGTCGATGTCTTCAGAGTCGAAGTCGAGCATGTCGGTTAAATCATCGACAGTGGCTACGAAGTGGGTGGTGGGTGGGCTTTGAATTTATTCGTCGTCCGCATCCCAACCTTCCTGACCATAGTCCGACCAGGGCTCTCCTGATAAAGAGAGAGACTTTAGTGAATTCAGGATGTCGCCAAAGGGCGAGTGCTAAAAAATGTTCGCGGCGGTGAACTCCATGACCGGCGCCCAATCGGATTCGATTGGCAGGAGCGCGGAAGGTTCAGAGTCCAGAGAGGAGTCCGGCACCTCGGAGTTACGAGCCTTGCAAAGGACAGGGATGGTGTTCGGCTCAATCGCCATAGAGATTGCAGCCCCCGAGGCGGTGTCCAGCCACCCGTCCTTGATCGGCGCAGCCGGCTCCGAGCTAAGGGTCGGAGCGGACACTGGTGCGGCCTCCAGGGCACTGTTCGGCGACAGAGCTAGATTATGCCCATCGTGACAGTGCGGCGCGCTTGGCTGTGGCTCGAACCCTTCGAAGATCAAGTCTCCGCGGACGTCAGCCATGTAGTTCAAACTTCCAAATCTGACCTGATGGCCAGGGGCGTAGCTTTCAATCTGCTCCAGATGGCCAAGCGAATTGGCCCGCAGTGTAAAGCCGCCGAATACGAAGATCTGTCCGAGGAGAAAAGTCTCACCCTGGACCGCATCGTTGTTGATGATCGGAGGAGCCATCGGGCCTAAAGATGATGACACAGAGGAACTCTCAATGAAAGCACCAATGTCGGTGTCAAAACCGGCGGATCTCGGGTAGGGGGTCACGAACTATGCGTCTAGGCGGATGGTAACAGGAGACAAGGGACAGGATGTTTTTACCCAGGTATGATCCCTCTCGATGGAGGTAAAACCCTACTCCTACTTGATTAATATTGATGATATGGGTAGTACAAGAGTAGATCTACCACGAGATCAGAGAGGCTAAACCCTAGAGGCTAGCCTATGGTATGATTGTTGTTCGTCCTACGGACTAAAACCCTCCGGTTTATATAGGCACCGAAGAGGGTTAGGGTTACACAGAGTCGGTTACAATGGTAGGGGATCTACATATCCGTATCGCCAAGCTTGCCTTCCACGCCAAGGAAAGTCCCATCCGGACACGGGACAAAGTCTTCAATCTTGTATCTTCATAGTCCAGGAGTCCGGCCAAAGGTGATAGTTCGGCTATCCGGACACCCCCTAATCCAGGACTCCCTTAGTTGCCTTTTACCATTGTATACGATGATTTTGATGAATGTAATATGCATGTGCTTGCTGCTCCTACTTGCAATTATTATGAGAGAGGAACTACATCTCCGCCTCTTTATGTTTCCAACACGGTAGAATTGCAAGAAACTGCTTATACTATGCATTGGCCTTTACTATGTGTGCATGACTTGTTCTTTTATGACATGCCGATGCGTAGGAAGAGAGTTAGACTTCGTTGTTGCTCGATATATGTTACTTTGTGATCACTACCAAATTAAAAATCATTGTTAATTAAAATTGGCTTTGATATACCTTGGGATCCGGGTGGATTCATTACTTGAGCACTAAATGCCTAGCTTAATGGCTTTAAAGAAAGCGCTGCCAGGGAGACAAACCGGAAGTTTTAGAGAGTCATTTATTTCTGTTAGTGCTTTCATATAGTTTAAAAAAATAAAAATAAAGAGGGGAACCTAAAACTTTTCAAAAAAGGAAAGTGAAAGTGAGAAAGACAAGCATTGTTGAAGTGGGAGAGCTCCTTGAACTTTGTTCATGCTCACGGAAACTTTGTGAATCTTGATTACTGAAACTTTTCATCAAAAATAATTATCCCCTTGTATATTTCCATTGTATTATAAAAATAATGTGCTAAGGTTTGCCTTTAGGATGTTTACAATGCTTGTTGGTTTGTACGGTGCAGGACAGAAACCTTGGCTGTAGTGCGATATTTTACATTTTTAATTGGGAAGTCAATTAGTTCTGATTCCTTTTGCACTGTCTATATATACAACTTGTTTATGTTTCCTAATTTTGGTAGAATTTTTGGTGTACCAGAAGTATGGTGGATGTTCAGATTGCTACAGACTGTTCTGTTTTTGACAGATTCTGTTTTTTGATGCATAGTTTGCTTGTTTTGATAAATCTATCAATTTATATTAGCGGATTAAGCCATGGAAAAGTTATATTACAATAGACACAATGCAAAAACAAAATATGAATTGGTTTGCAATAGTACTTAGAGTGGTGATTTGCTTTATTATACTAAGGGATCTTACCGAGTTTTCTGTTGAAGTTTTGTGTGGATGAAGTGTCTAAACGAGGAGGTCTCGATATGAGGAAAAGGAAGAGAGGCAAGAGCTCAAGCTTGGGGATGCCCGAGGCACCCCAAGTAAATATTCAAGGAGACTCAAGCGTCTAAGCTTGGGGATGCCCCGGAAGGCATCCCCTCTTTCTTCAACAAGTATCGGTATGTTTTCGTATTCGTTTCGTTCATGTGATATGTGCAAGTCTTGGAGTGTCTTTTGCATTTACTTTTCATTTTTCTTTTATGCACCATGCTGGTATGAGATAGTCCTTGGTTGACTTATAGAATGCTCATTGCACTTCACTTATATCTTTTGAGTGTGGCTTTGTAGAATGCTCTTTTGCTTCACTTATAATTGTTAGAGCATGGGCATATCTTTTGTAGAAAGAACTAAACTCTCTTGCTTCACTTATATCTATTTAGAGAGATGACAGGAATTGGTCATTCACATGGTTAGTCATAAAATCCTACATAAACTTGTAGATCGCTGAATATGATATGTTTGATTCCTTGCAATAGTTTTGCGATATATAGGCGGTGATATTAGAGTCAAGCTAGTGGGTGGTTGTGGATTGTAGAGACACTTGTGTTGAGGTTTGCAAGTCCCGTAGCATGCACGTATGGTAACTGTTGTGTGACAAATTTGAAGCATGGGGTGTTTCTTTGATTGTCTTCCTTATGAGTGGCGGTCGGGGACGAGCGATGGTCTTTTCCTACCAATCTATCCCCTTAGGGGCATGCGTAGTAGTACTTTGCTTCGAGGGCTAATAAACTTTTGCAATAAGTACATGAGTTCTTTATGACTAATGTGAGTCCATGGATTATATGCACTTTTACCTTTCCATCATTGCTAGCCTCTTCGGTATCGCGCATTGCTTTCTCACCTCGAGAGTTGGTGCAAACTTCGCCGGTGCATCCAAACCCCGTGATACGATATGCTCTATCACACATAAGCCTCCTTATATCTTCCTCAAAACAGCCACCATATCTACCTATCATGGCATTTCCATAGCCATTCCGAGATATATTTCCATGGAACTTCCATCATAATCATATACATGACTTGAGCATTCATTGTCATATTGTTTTGCATGATCGTAATAGCTAGCATGATGTTTTCATGGCTTGTCTGTTTTTTGATGTCATTGCTACGCTAGATCATTGCACATCCTGGTACACCGCCGGAAGCATTCATATAGAGTCATATCTTTGTTTCAGTATCGAGTTGTAAGTAAATAAAAGTGTGATGATCATCATTATAGAACATTGCCCAATAAAAAAAGAAAAAGAAAAAAAAGGGAAAGGCCAAAGAAGCCTAAATAAAAAAGGGGGCCAAAGAAGCCCACCCAAAAAGAAAAAAAGAAAAGAAAAGAAAAAAAGAAAAAGAAAAGGGGCAATGTTACTATCCTTTTTCCGCACTTGTGCTTCAGAGTAGCACCATGTTCTTCATATAGAGAGTCTCCTATGTTATCACTTTCATATACTAGTGGGAATTTTCATTATAGAACTTGGCTTGTATATTCCAGCGATGGGCTTCCTCAAATTCCCTAGGTCTTCATGAGCAAGCAAGTTGGATGCACACCCACTTAGTTTCTTTTGTTGAGCTTTCATACACTTATAGCTCTTAGTGCATCCGTTGCATGGCAATCCCTACTCCTCGCATTGACATCAATTGATGGGCATCCCCATAGCCCGTTGATTAGCCGCGTCGATGTGAGGCTTTCTCCTTTTTTTGTCTTCTCCACATAACCTCCATCATTATATTCTATTCCACCTATAGTGATATATCCATGGCTTGCGCTCATGTATTGCGTGAGGGTTGAAAAAGCTGAAGCGCGTTAAAAAGTATGAACCAATTGCTCGGCTTGTCATCGGGGTTGTGCATGATGGGGCCATTTTGTGTGACGAAAATGAAGCATGGCCAAACTATATGATTTTGTAGGGATAAGCTTGCTTTGGCCTTGTTGTTTTGAAAAGACATGATTGCTTTATTGGTACCCTCGAAGTATTATTGTTTTTATGTCAAATGATAGACTATTGCTTTGAATCACTCGTGTCTTAATATTCATGCCATGATTAGACATATAATCAAGATTATGCTAGGTAGCATTCCACATCAAAAATTATCTTTTTTATCATTTACCTACTCGAGGACGAGCAGGAATTAAGCTTGGGGATGCTGATACGTCTCCGTCATATCTATAATTTTTGATTGTTCCATGCCAATATTCTACAACTTTCATATACTTTTGGCAACTTTTTATACAATTTTTTGGGACTAACATATTGATCAGTGCCCAGTGGCAGTTCCTATTTGTTGCATGTTTTATGTTTCGCAGAAAACCCATATCAAACGGAGTCCAAACGGTATAAAACGGACGGAGAATTATTTTGGAATATTTGTGATTTTGGGAAGTAAAATCAACGCGAGACGGTGCCCGAGGGGGCAGGAGATAGGGGGGCGCGCCCCAAGGAGGCAGGCGCGCCCTGGACTCTCCTGGGCCCCCCGTAAGGCGGTTGACGCTCTTATTTTGCCGCAAGAAAGCTAATTTTATGAGAAAGATTTTGGGAAAGATTCACCCCAATCGGAGTTACGGATCTTCGGATATAAAAGAAACGGTGAAGGGGCAGAATCTGAGAACGCAGAAACAAAGAGATAGATCCAATCTCGGAGGGGCTCTCGCCCCTCCCACGTCATGGGAGCCAAGGACCAGAGGGGAAACCCTTCTCCCATCTAGGCAGGAGGTCAACGAAGAAGAAGAAGAATGGGGGCTCTCTCCCCCTTGCTTCCGGTGGCGGCAGAACGCCACCGGGGGCCATCATCATCACCGCGATCTTCACCAACACCTCCGCCATCTTCACCAACATCTCCATCACCTTACCCCTTCTATATTCAGCGGTCCACTCTCCCGCAACTCGTTGTAATCTCTACTTGAACATGGTGCTTTATGCTTCATATTATTATCCAATGATGTGTTGCCATCCTATGATGTCTGAGTAGATTTTCGTTGTCGTATTGGTGGTTGATGAATTGCTATGATTGATTTAATTTGCTTGTGGTTATGTTGCTGTCCTATTGTGCCCTCCGTATCGCGCAAGCGTGAGGGATTCCCGCTGTAGGGTGTTGCAATACGTTCATGATTCTTTTATGGTGGGTTGCTTGAGTGACAGAAGCATAAACCCGAGTAAGGGGATTGTTGCGTATGGGATAAAGGGGACTTGATGCTTTAATGCTATGGTTGGGTTTTACCTGAATGAATCTTTAGTAGTTGCGGACGCTTGCTAGAGTTCCAATCATAAGTGCATATGATCCAAGAAGAGAAAGTATGTTAGCTTATGCCTCTCCCACATAAAACTTGCTATCGGTCTAGTAACATAGTCAATTGCTTAGGGACACTTTCACAACTCCTACCACCACTTTTCCACACTCGCTTTATTTACTTTATTGCATATTTCTCTGAACAGCCCCTAGTTTATATTTACGTTCTCTTTATTATCTTGCAAACCTGTCCTATTACACCAACAAAGTACTTCTAGTTTCATACTTGTTCTAGGTAAAGCGAACGTCAAGCGTGCATAGAGTCGTATTATTGGCCGATAGGACTTGAGAGAGTATTTGTTCTACCTTTAGCTCCTCGTTGGGTTTGACACTCTTACTTATCGAAAGAGGCTACAACTATCCCGTATACTTGTGGGTTATCATATTACACAAGCCAGCATTACACGGGCCAGAAACAGCACGACCAGGCGCAGCATAAATGCCTCACGGGCAGGCGCGACGGCCCACCTGGCTCATTGGCCTCTCAGCTCACTCGTCGCGGTCGCCTTTCCACCTCCCCCACCGCATACCTTATCCAAACCACTCGCTCCTCTCCCCTCCACTCACTCACTTCATATCCCACTTTCCCCTCCGCCGCCGCATCGCCGTGTGCGTCCACGAGCTGGCGGCCTCCTCTCCACTCACTTATCCTCTCCACTCACTCGCCACCTCTCGCCCTCTCACCTCCCCCACCCCCGCATCGCCGCGCGCGTCCCCGAGCTCGCAACCGCGCGACTCCGCCTGCCGACCACCGCACCAGTCTCCGACGAGCCTTGCGCGACTCGACTGATTGTGACGCACGCATCGAGCTTCATCGCCCAGGCGCGGGTGCTGGATCTGGTCGCGTTCCATTCGGATCCAAGGCGGTGCTGGTCTCCGGCGAGTTCGAAGGTGGATCCGAAGCGGGGTGCCTCGATCTGCAATGCCAGAAGCTCCGGTACGCCAATCTGACCCCTTTCCTCCTCTACTTCTTCCTTTTGTTACTTCCCTGACCTAATCTCCTCCTCGCTGATGTATCGAGGCGCCGTGACCCAGCCTCACAGGCAGGGCCAGGGCGAAGACGGCTCCCCGACGACCAAGACACTGCCACGGTGGTGCAGCCTGTGGTCTACATAACCGGCAAGAAGCACCACCACGAGGTCGGCTCATGGTGGTGCATCCTGTGGTCTACATCGCCTACCACTCCGCCATCTTCTGCAACCCCCACCACTTCCGCGGCAAGGTGAGACAAACGGCCCCTCCCCGCTCCCCTGTCCCCGCGAATCGCCGAAGGTCCGAGGTCGGCTGTAATTTGGGGCTCCGGCTTGATTGATTCGATGGATCTGTCAGGTGGTTCTTGATGTCGGCATCGGGAGCGGCATCCTCGCTATCTAGAGCGCTCAGGCCAGCGCCAGGAAGGTGTACGCCGTCGAGGCCACCAACGTGGCGGAGCATGCCCGTGAGCTCGTCCGCACCAATGGGGTCGCCTACATCGTCGAGGTCATTCAGGGGACCATGGAGGGCATTGTGCTGCCGGAGAAAGGCGAGTCTTTTCGTTTCATGAATCCCCCTTCCATTATTTCTTTCCCGAGTGAATGGTAAACAATTGAAAGTACTAGTGTTGGCTAGTGGAGTGATATCCCAACAATATTATTAACAATAAAAAGGCCAAGTCTTTCATCTTGAAAGGGGATTTTTTTTGTTTCCAAGTCTAATCAGAATATGGAATCTATGATGTATATTGGGTATTGATCACTTTGTTGTGTGTATTGTTTTTGGAACTGTAGTTGATGTCATTATTTCTGAGTGGATGGGCTACTATCTCTTGAGAGAGTCCATGTTTGATTCCGTCATATGCGCACGTGACCGCTGGTTGAATCCAAGGTGGTGTAATGTAAGTAAAGAGAAGCATTCTTGAATTTTAAATTTGTCAACATGTATTGTACTGGTTTTGAATTTTCTTACCAGAACTGTGATTGTTATATGCAGCCTGATCAAATAATCTGTAAATCAAGTTAAATTAACAAACAAATAATCTTAAATGTTTTGTTTCTGAAAGATGGCAATTAACAGCCTTCTGATTTTGTTGTTTGCACACTCAAAACACAAATGCACCTAATGCATGATCGATCTTTTGCAAGGTCGACATCGACTGAGTACAAGCGGCCGTACGTCACAAGGGGGCGTGGAACTGCTGCAGCCCATCTGTGACAGAGCAGACTCCAACAACTTTGCCCAGCTAGGTACATCCTCTACACGACTACACCGTAGCAACTTGAAGAAAATTCTTCCTTTGTTTGCTTCCATGACCTGATCTCCTCCTCGCTGATGTATCGAGGCGCCGTGACCGGGCCTCACTGGCAGGGCCAGGGCGAAGACGTATCCCCGACGGACAAGACACGGCCACGGTGGTGCAACCTGTGGTGAGACAGAGCAGACTCCAGCGACTTTTCCCAGCTAGGTACATCCTCTACACGACTACACGATAGCAACTTGAAGAAAATTTGACTTGATTAGTATAGTAACTTAGTAGTTGTAGGTTCCTGTACTCGCAAGTTTATGCCGAATAATCACTGCACCGGATATGCCAGCCTGGGATTATATATGTGTGGGGGTCTGTGATATTCTGAGTGGTCTTATATATGCTAAGCTTGATGATATTTGCACAAACTGTGTAAGACAAACAGACTGTTTGATTTGTTAAATTTTCTTGGACGCGTGAAGCAAAATGCATCGTCGTCTTGGTTGGCTAGGATCCAAATAGCCAACCCCAATTTCATATATAAAACAGTACCAGGCTAGTCTGTTTAGTAATAAGAGCCATAGAGATTATGGTTTTCCAAATAATTTATAACAAACACTTTGAATTTAATTAAATGAGATCTAAAACCTATCTTGCTTGATGATTTCCTCAAATGAAATATTAATATTGCTAAGCTCAATCATGGTATAATCACATTGTTTAAAAAAACCAATGGCGTTAAGCAAATTTATAACTTCAAATGTATTTGGCTGTTGAATATCAATCTCTTTTTTTCATAAAAAATCTTATGAATATACTTCGGTGTCATAGTGGCTCTTTGATTTCCCTGTACAAATTGCTACTACTACTTCCATTTTTTAAACTATAGACATACGTTCACCTAATTGGAGTTTAGCTCCAGCTACATAACAAGGATTAAAGGACCAAACAGACACAAAATATATGATACTAAGATGAAACTATACCACACATTTTGTTTTGGCAACATTGTGTGTGCCTGCTTTGGGGCCAAATCATTATTTTTTTTTGAAAAGTAAAACACTCCCATGGAGTACAGTTTCACAGCATCGGAGTGACACAGGCATTGTGCAATAGGAGTGCAGGAAAATATAGTGGCCGCGCACGTTTAAACACAAAGGATGCACGCACCAGATTTGTCACATACAAGAAAAAGAGGCAATTTGCAAAGTCAAAATTTAGGCAATATAAGTCAACGTATTTGAAGGGCTCGTAATATTACAAAATTTTATTTGTTTTAGTAGACATTGCTTGCACCCAATTTTTTAGTCATGGTAATATGATGTATGGAACTTGCTTGGTTCACTAACATTGTTCCTGGTTTACTAAAAAAAATAGAAGTAAATGTCCTTTTTAATTCCATCTAAAAGTTCACCATGTCCTCTTTAAATGGACAGTTTATATAACTCTTGAGCAGTTAAGATTTTTAGCTTGTAATATAGTCATTCTGAATAATTTAGCATTCAGTATGATCATGGGGTACATGTGTATTTAAAGAACAAGAGCAGCAAATTTGTTTATTATTGCTAAATAAGATTCAGGAGCGAAGTTGGGCAATGCTAAACTTTAAATATTTGCAGCCAATCTCTTATGTTCTACAAGTTTGGGTTTTTGTGGTGGAAGTTGGATGGGGGGTCCATCAGGTGCAAATATGCTGACAGAGGTTCATCATGTTGTGGTGGAAGTTTGCTTGCCTACGAAAATAGTTTGCTTGGCTATGCAGCCTAAAATATATGATGAATATATTTTTCTTCAGTTGCAGCCCACCTAACAAGACTGCTTGATTAAATCTACAATCAATTGTAGTATACCTGAAGAAAACATGATCATAATCTAATAACTATTATACTTTTAGAGAAGAGACAGATCCACAAATGTTCATACCTAGAGGAACTCGCCTTCTTGCACTACAGGAAACAAGTAATTTGCCGTCTGTTGATTACAGACGGCAAAGGCGTAAATCCAGACGGCAAAGAATTTGCCGTCAGGAAGTAGACGGCAAAGTCAGACGGCAAAGATAAATCGGCAAATAATACTTTGCCTTCTGCTATTTTTTTAGGATGACGGCAAAGACTTTGCCGTCAGTCTATATTGTTTGCCGTCAGCAGGTAAACCAGACGGCAAAAAAATGGCAACAGACAGAACGGACGGCGTTAAGTGTTTTGCCGTCAGCCAGACTCCTTCTTTGCCGTAAGCCAGATACATCCCAGACGACAAAGTATTTTTTTTATTAAAATAAACAGGACTAACGGTCCAATTGCAGTGGCTAGAGATGTTCGAAAGCGTTGGCAAAATAATCACTTGCGTTTTTTATAGTCTGATAATAGTTCACGTGTGCCATGTTCTAGTAGCCTGACAATCTTCTCTGAATAAAAAACAAAATCCTTTGCCATTCGGAGCACAAAATCCTTGCCGTTCCCAGCACGAATGGAACAACAGAATCGCATACTCAAATCACCACATACTAGATCATACAGATAGGAAATATGACAATCATCTATGGAGAATTTGCCTTAAAAACTATGGAGCACTACTAGAACCGGATTGACCCCATGGCCGGCGGGGGGTGGGGTCGGGGCCGGCGGGGGCGATGTCATCGGGTCCGGGGCCATCTAGGGCCATGCGGTCGGGGTCGGGGCAGGGACCGGCGGCGGCGATGGGGTCAGGGCCGGCGAGGCGCGCGAGGAGACGGGGCCGGCGAGGTGCGGCTGGCCTAGTCTCCAAGGCGACGGGGATGGGACCGGGGCCGGGGAGGTGCGGCTGGCCTGGTCGCCGGCTTCCTCCAGCGACCTCCGGCCGAGCAGCAAGCCAGCTAGCCAGGGCTCGGGCGCGGAGGAGAGGAGCTTGGCACTACAAGAAACTTGTTAATACATGACGGATTTCTGGTGACGTTCTAAGAAATTGTCACGGACAATGACGGTTTTCTCTTATCCGTCACGGAGAGCGTCATGGATCAGCAAGATGTGACTGCCCTCCGAAAAAGGTAGCCCATTTATGATGGACATCGATGGACCGTCACGGAAACCGTCACACAACAACATGTTGGTCTAGTCTATTTCTTTTTTATGCATCACCCAGACCGTCATTGATGGCTCCCACTGATGTGTGGTGTATGGTTGGCTTGGTTGGCCCATATGTCAGTTGAATGTGTAGCAAAAAATAAAAGAAGCTCAAAATAAAAGGGGGACGCGCCAGAAATTTCGAGAGCGCGCGTGGGCATCGAAATTTGAAGAGGCCGACGCGGCCCGTGGCAAAATTTTAGAGCCAGCCTATTTAAGTCACAGGCCATGCCCTTATAACCCTAATCCCCATTCTCTCCTCCATTCCCTCAGCCACCACAACTGCCCCCACTCCTGATTCCGACGGCTATCGCCGGCGCGGTGCACACCGCCAAGCTCTCCTTGGTCAGCTCCATCCTCCCCTCCGGCAAGATTTTGCCATCCCGACCTCTACTGCTCTCCCAAAACCCACACCCGTACTAGGGTTTCGTCCTCCGGCATCGCCTTCGTCGTTGGCGCATCTCCGGCGACTCTTCTCAGTCGTCTATAGCGCCCCCACGAGCTCACTATCTTTCTGATGGTCCACATCCAGCAGGGCGGCACAGAGGAGCTACTCCCGCAGGATCCACGGGCGCGGCGCACCCTGCAGACGCCGGTCCCGCGCTAGGTTGGGCACGGCTACCTTGTCCTTCTCATCGGCGGTGGCTGCGAACGCCGGTGCTCTCTCTCCTCCTCGACCTCCAAGGAGGAGCGCCGGTATAGCACAAGCACGCCCAACCCCTGAATCCCCCTTCTTCGCCCATCCAGCGGCGTACATGACATGCTCCTCCTCGATGCGGCCGTCCCCAACAAGCTCTCTTCGCCGGAAGAGATGGAGCAAGAAGTCCAGCGTCCCCTTGGCCTCCTGTCCTGCAGCGCTTGGACGAGCTCACCGGCTGCGTTCTTCCCTCCCAGCGTGGTGAGCTTCTCCCATCTCCCCCCTTTATGCCCAAATCTGAAAGATACTTGCAATGTGAATACGGATCATATTTTTCTTCAGTTTAGAGGTGAATTAAATTGCTGAGATGAACATGTGAGCTTGATTAGTTGCTGATTGTTTTGTGGATCAGTTGCACTTTTACACATAATTTAATCAGGGCAAACTAATGCTAATCCATATAGTATGATATAGCTAAATTTTTTTCTAACTTCTTATTGCTTTGGTAAATATCTTTTGGGACTTAATTCGAAAACTTGAGCCTGTTAGATATAAATTCAGCTATGACTCTGTCTCGCCAGAATGCACTTGTTTTGCAGATGTGTGTATGTAGTACTTGAGAAAAAACTTAATTATTAACTGAGGACTAGTTTGGCAGGACAGTTTTTCTAAAACTGTGGTAATTCAAAACCTCAGTTTTTCAAGGCATGGCCAATGAATACTATGGTTTCTCAAAACTGCAGCTTTTCTTGGTTTTGCCAAAACCAGCAGTTCGTTTGGTAAATGTAGTTTTACTGTAGTTTTGACCTGACTGCACCTAACTGAGCTACACTCAAGGAACTGAGCTGCCTGCAAAAACGACCGCTCAATGCATGCAGCCATGTCTTGCACACAAGTCCTTTCCGCCTCTCGAGGAGGCTAGGTACTGTAGCAGTCTACAGAGTACAACTACCTCTTGTATTGACAAGCAACCATGCCATACCATATGATAATGTAAACTGAAATGCCTAGTAATCAGTTAGACTTACGACAACAGCTGGAAGAACATAGACTCACAAACCAGCGAATGCAAGCTAATCACCCAACCTTAAATGCCTAGTAATCAGATTAATAATCAGGAGAGAGTTTGCACCTCGTTTAATAGATAATAAACAGAGGAGGAGTGGGAGTCCTTCGATTTCTCTCGACTCAGTTAAGAAAAAAGTGGTCGGGACCTCTTTTTTAAATACTACAAAAATACAACAGTATAAGAGATACCATGGTATCTTAAAGTGAAGTATTTCTTTCATCCAAACACCCCAAAGTTTTTGATACCAAGGTTATTTCAGAAACCACAGTATTTTGTAAAAACTGCAAAAATACTTTGCATCCAAACGCATCCTGACACACTTTCTGATTATTAACTGGGAATAACTATAAATTTGAACGTCATAAAAATGAGTAAATATCAAGAAACCTCACACATTGTAGGAATGTGCAAGCCGTTTATCTGGATTATGTATCATTCTAAGTAATTGTATATACATACCACAGTATCCATTTATTAGTCTGTTTGATTTCATAGATATACATATATGAAAAGAAAAATAATATATCTGGATTTCAACTTAGTTTCGACATGTTTAACTTGCATGGATTTAAGAATTGCAGTTAACCGTGTCTGCACTTATGAAATTAGAATTAACCTTCTCTGACATGATGCCCAAAAACCTCCTTTTAATGCTACAGAATAGCTCCAGAGTTGTCTTACAAATATATGTAGGTCACTATAATAGTATTTTCTTATTGAAAAGGGAGAAAAGGTACTATGTGATAAGTAGGCCAGAACTAAAAAAATTGCCGGTTATTGTGTATTGCATATAACTTCCCTTTTTCTGTTCAAGTCATTTTGAACTTGATTACTACCAATGATAGATAGTAGTACGGAATGGGAAACAATGATTTACTGTAATTACATTGTCTTCACTTAGAGTTATCTTTTAATGTCACCACCAACTGTTTCTATGTTACCTTGTAGATTCACTCAATAGAAGACACTTGAAATATTGTAGGTTAGATTGTCTTACAAATATATGTAGACCACTATAATAGTATTTTCTTATTAAAAAGGGAGAAAAAGTATTACGTGATAAGTAGGCCAGAACTATAATTACATTGTCTTCACTTAGAGTTGTCTTTTAATGTCACTAGCAACTATTTCTATGTTGCCTCGCAGATTCACTCAATATAAGAAACTTGAAATATTGTGGAAATAATTAGCTAGCATTGTGAAAATATGTGCATTATTTAGTTGAGATATGACATATCAATGCTAATATATTAGGACATCCTAATTGTGTAGTTCCTAGAAATCATGTGTCACTGTATTGAATCCCTACATGATCTCCTTAGACTAACATACCAAAGTTAATCTTAGATATGGTGAACTATAAATTTATAATGATCAAAACTGTTTGTATTGATGATAACTAACAAGTGTACTTTCCTCAAAAAAAACTAACGAGTGTACCAAGCATTTGATTGTTTGGGAGTGAAGTATAAATATTGAATGCTATACAGTCAGAATGTGTTATGCTAACTTTTTAGGTTATTTTAAGGTAAATATGTAAAGGCAAGTAATTCTCATAACGTATTGAAGTGATATACTACACAATATTTGTTGTATCTATAGTCGGACTATTTTTATGTGTGCAATAATACATACAAAAACTGACTTGTACTTGATCCAATCCTTTATTAGAAGTAGTATCGCACAAATGTCTTTTCAGCTAGGTTAATTGTAAGCCACAAATGCCAAATCTTTTTCCTGTGCCATATCATTTCAGATAGGACACATATTCCAGTTAGACATAATCAGCATGGAATTGGTACATTTCTTTTTTATCTGTTGAGAAACAATGCCTAGAAATTTTCATTAATGTGCAATATTCAGGCATGCTACATTTCTTATCGAGTTTAGTGTAGTGATAGTATAAAATAAGCACAACGGAGTTTACTACCAACTCTATTGATCTATGTGTGCTCATCAGTCCTTTCTGTGCCAGTTGTTTCTTTTCACACTTTTGTTAATTTGTTGCACTACTTTGCATTCTGGGAGTGAAACAATATAGAACTTTATAATGTGTAGTAAGCTACTTGTAGTGTAACATACTGACTGAAAATAATGCGACATATTTTTCATCATGTGGCAGATGTTGGTTATGGGAGCATTTTCAACAACAAAGACACGTGTTTTGACAACATTGGCGTGGACGGGTGGATTTGCTGCTATAAATGCTAGATGACCTCTGGTTGGTGTGTAGCGTCCTGATAAGAGGTGCCTTGCATCATGGTGGCAGCGTTGGCTGTAGAGTAGCATGGTGTTCTCTGAGACATGCTTGTAAAATTAATGTTTTTTGAGTCTTCTCTTTTCGCTTGTGTATAGGTGTATTTTTGGATATGTTGTAATTTTGTTTTTGTAATGACATGAGCATATACGTATTGTCAAATTCTTATTGGCTTAAAATTTTCATGAAAAATGAGTGATGCGTGAACCTCCTGGCCTGAAATTAGTGGCCTTTGAAATTAATGTGCTTCAATTATAGTTGGGTGGATATTAGATGGGCTGCCACTTTTGGACCAGTCTAAAATTTAGTGGGCCAGAACTTAGATGGGTTGGTTACTACATGGGCTGCCACGTTAGATCCATGTCATATGATGATGTGGCATAGAAGTTAACGCCGTTATGAGCACTGTAGTTAGGTGTCATCCATGACGGTCAAGATCCGTCATGATTGGTGACGGTTTTCGATGATCCGTCAAGGAGTATATAGTGGTCAAATTATGACACGATATACATGACGGAATTTATTTCCGTCACACATAGTCTTGCATGACAGTTTTGCATAGGTCTGTGATGGACTGAAACTGTCATGTATTAACAGGATTCTTGTAGTGTGGGAACGGGGCGCCATGGATGGATCCGATGACGTGGTGGCCGGCGAGGTCGGGGCAAGGGCACCGGCGAGATGTGGATTGGATCGGGAGTAAAGAGAGAGAGATAGCGGGGGTGAGAGATAGAGGGGATCGTGAGAAGAGAGAGAGAGGATCATGGGGATAAGGGAGGGGTGGGCTGTGGGTGGTTGGGGTGGGCCCCAGCAACGGGCAGAGAGAGAGATAGCGGGGTGGGCTGTGCATCGTGATGGATCTGCTACCACGTCATCGATCCGTGGGATCGATCCGTGTGCTGTGTTTTCTCTTTGCGGTCTGTGTTTTTTATTGCAGACGGCAAAGATCATACTTTGTTGTCTGTAATAAAAAATACAGACGACAAAGATCTTCGCCGTCTGCATTTTATATTACAGACGGCAAAGAGCATACTTTGCCGTCTGTAATAAAAAACACAGACGGCAAAGATCTTTGCCGTCTGTTTTTTTCGTTGCAGACGGCAAAATGAGCTTTTTGCCGTCTGTGTTTGTTTTTTGTTGACGGCAAAGTATATTTTGCCGTTAGTTTTTCTTTGCCGTCTGTTGATGACGGCAAATCGTTTCTTTGCCATCAGCCCGATGAAAAGCTGACGGCAAAGACGCCCCCTGACGGCAAATTTGATCATGTGCTATATGTGATGGGTGAAGGGAGAGCAAGGAGGGGGAGGAGGGATGGGAGAGGTTAACATATACGAGATCATGGCTATTCCAGTCCTACCATATGTTGATGTATGTTGCAGATCCATTTCCTTTTGAGATCAAATGCACACATGTTAATAAATTAGAAAAGATGTCAACAATTAAAACTTTCTAAATAATTAAATTTTTGTATTAATAAAATAACGAAGTTATATTGATTAGCATGCCAAGATTAGCTGCCGCAATAGAAAATTCACGGCATGCACACAAACATATCTACTATTAAATTGGTAACGGTGAAATAATAATGAATTTTTGTGTTCACTTCTTTTCTCACTGAAAAATAATGCTTTGGCCTTTTATGTCACTTGTTTGGTTGAATGTATATTAACTCATTGTAGTAATCTTTTGATGTGTTGATTTGGCAGCTTTTATTACGAAGTTAAGCTTGTAGACACACATCTGATCTGGTAGTTATTTGTATGAGTTCACAAGACATCGACATGAAGCTTTTAGAATACACCCCGTTCGACCAGTATGACATATTTTCTTCTTTCTTGTACTCGTCGTGCTCCTGGTAACATGGGATTTCCTTGGGCCTAATGTATAGTATTAAATATTTCTGGTTTCAGTGTAAATGTGTTCCTTGATCAACTAAACCTTGGTGAATGTACAATCAGGGGGAGCCTTGAAGCCTTCTCATGTAAGAGTATGCTCAATCTTTGACAGAACCCGCTCCTTCCATCCCTGGATCAGACGCCAAATTTTATCTTTCCCCCTCCTTAATTCAAGCGTTGGGCTCCGTGGGCATTATAAACCTTGTGTAAGCAACGAGCAACGACTTTATTGTTAAAGAAGGGTTGGTACGTTCTAAAAAAATATACTGAAACTTAGGGCTGTTTGATCGTGCTTGTGGCTGTTGTTGGATGTCTCTGACCTTTCTTTGCATTATAATTATTTGAATTTTATAAGGACGGTACCGTGGAAAATTCATATCATCTTGCATCGCGAGCCGTAACCAAAATGCGCGTGTGTACTAAATGCCTCCTACCACTTATCATCTGGGGTTGAATGATCATTCATGATAGACAAACAAAAAACAATAAAACTACTGACAACTTTGCAACAAAATCAATCCATAATCCAACAATATGGTAGCGCACGAAACCTTAATAATACAAAAACACAATAAAGATTTCAAATGTACGTACATAGAAGATAAAATATTATATAATTATTTGAATAAAAAATAGATAATTATTGTTTCGATCCCTAAATAGCTGATGTATAGGAATTTTTTTATTGTCATTTCTGCATGCATCGATCCATCTTCAGTTGCTTAAAACCCTCAAGGCCGCCCTGATTTCTTGTGGGATGTTTCCAGCTGCTTTATTGTCTTTCACCATTAGCATCTGGACCGTCAGTTGGCTCCTGAGCAGTACTGGATCCTAGAAAATATGCAACACATCAACCATTATATGATGAAGTGTTTTTTAATAAACTTCACACAGAAACTCATCGTATATGCACTTACGGTAGTGTTCATCCAGGTCATGCTACGCCAACAACCAATCTGGTGGGCCATCTCCTGTAGGACAAAGAAACCAGAGTCTTTGCTGTGACACAAAAAAAGTGTTAAATATTACAAGACATGCTAAATTGAGTACATTATCGCTGATCATTATAACGGTATGCATCTTCTGTATAAGATCAATTTAGCACATTACCGGCGAGCATTAAAAGACATGCAATCTTGTCGCCAATCCATTAGTGGGGTATTCCAACCTGGGATCCTAGCCTGCAACACATCGTTGAACTCTTGCTTCAACAATGTGATTTCCTTCATCATCTCTTTGTTATGAGTGCTCTCTCCAACTTGCCCGGCGTCTCGTGATGGATCCAGTACGAGAACCCTCCTTCTCATACGGTTTACTACAAGTAGCCCGCATGAGGAATCCGGGATAGTCAACGGTAGTAGATACTGCAGCAGGTCGACACATGTTAATTGCTATTGTGATATTAAAATAAACATTAAGAATGATCGTCTCTTACAACTATAGAGCTGAATACATCATATTTAGGGAAGGGCTGGACAACAGCATTGTTAATTAGCATCGTGGTGCGCTCTCCTTGAGGCATGCAGGAATACCTAACAGCCCGTGACTGAGTGTGAATCTGCAAGTCAAAAAATGTTTGCTTCCAACCAGGTTGGTGCCTGCATGCCTCTCTACTTCCGTGTTTGCAAGCTTACGAACAACAAGATTGAAGCATGCGGAATGAAGACCTATGTTCGTTAAAAATATGGTGTCCTATAACATCCGGAGGCTGATTTCTATCCGGTATGGTGTATCGCTTCTTATCCAGATTGTGCTGCAACACAAAAAATGCACAACAACCTTTAGCAACGAGTGTGCTAAATTGGAACAAGAGTATGTTCAAATGGCGAATTTTTTCAAATAGTTTGATTGTTGTGACCAAACAATAATATTTACAGCAAATTAAGAGCAGCAAAAAGTTGGTACCTACCTTTAACATCTGGTAACTCATTTACATTAGGCTTGAAATAAAAAGTTGTTTCTTTCTAATAATTTGTTAGCTGTGTAAAAGAATATGGCCAGATGTACAACATAGTGAGGGAATAACTCTACAGTACTATATTTGTAGAGTAGAGAATATGAGAAAAAAAGTCATTAATTATAGTTGTTGTGCATTGGAAATATTGAAAATCCATTAAAAATAATTAAATCCTTCGTAATGGCTGCAACGTCTCATGTTCTCTAGAAACAGAATGAGATATATAGCAATATACTAATCTAGGAACCGAACTCATGGTCGAGATTGTCCTTGCCTACATGTATGTACAGGTGTCCAAACTATCACCTAACTACATGGCCTATGCATGACATTAAGACATGTACTCACAAACTTATGTATGTACGTACACACGTTTCAGAATTGCTTGTATATTTATCTTAGTATAAGTAGTGTACAAGAGAGTTCTAATAAGTTTTCTATATAGAAAATAAATGTAGAATAAGATAAGTTACTCCAATGTATGCTCGTCATGAACGCCATTGATAAAGCGAAAGATGTATTCGAGTGCATCTTCCACGACATGCATTCGCGGGAGCAGAAGATGCAAGGACCCGGGCACAACCTCTTAGGCCTCGGGGATAGCACCCTCCAGGGGCGTGGGCACAACAACCTCTAGGGTCGCAGTGTTTCCAATGATCGCCTTCATCGTTGACCAAAAACTCGTGAGTGATCGGTTATTCCTGATGGAATATATGCGAACTGGGGTGGGTAGCGAATTAGGAGGTCCAGGCGGTATATATATATGTGTGTCATATTTATGGATACTTAATATTGCCTTCCAAATACCGAAAGTCAATTAATTAATGCAATTTGTTTCTAATTAGGAAATGTTGTGGATGTATCAGATCTTGGGGACATGTCAGATCATTATAAGAATTTATGAGCGAATAATACATTCCAATTGCATAATATATTTTTTATCATTCCCAGCGAAAACAAACAATTGGCCTTTGTATAAAACCAAATATTTGAATAGGAGTGCATGTATCATACATTGAAGCATAATGCGAAATGGGGTTCACTATAAGTTGACAAGCAAAAATGCTGACACTTGATCATACTATTTTATTGACAAGCAGAAATGGGGTTCACTATAAGTTGACAAGCATAATGTGAACCGCGCCAAGATCGTGGTGTTCGTGAGGGATCCGCACCAAAGTGTAAGAAACTAAAAATGCATGATAATAACCTGCCTATTTAGTTCCTAACCATGCTTTCCACAAACCACTTTGATAACCTAATCCGACGTCGTGAGGTGCATCACATCCCTCGTGCACATGTCCCCTCATGCTGGGATATCCAGCGTGATACGGGGTCAAATGCAGAGAGGAAAGACGGTTGAGGTACCAGCAACTATAAGATTCTGCAGGCACAACAACATACTAGCATGTCGGTGCAGACTTTCATTAACCTAATAAATCAGTTGACGGAGATGGTCGTGAAGCATATCCAAGCATGCGACAAAAAGCCACCACGACCTTCAAAGGACCAAGCATGAGGAGGTCTACAGTGTTATTTATATATCTTAGTATGTTAGTTGTTGCATTGCTCCTTATGAGCATTTATCAATGTAATCGTTCGGAATCAAATAATGAAGGGTGATTAATTTGCTTGTTTTCTCTTATTTATGCTCGATGACAATGTGATTTTCAGTTTTTTTTATTTATCCCAGCAAACATGCTATTGTCATTTTCTTTTATCACTACACGTTGAGAAGAACAAAAGATTGTCTTAAGTTGCATGTTTGTTCTCAGCCCCATGCCATGTTTTAGCAATGGCAGCAGGGATACAAGTGCTTACTCGCAAACTATTTAGATAGAAAAAATAGATGTTGATATATTTAGAACTGAACGATATATATCCTAGGGTTGAACTCCGTTTCGGTTTTATTTGGTGCAAGATTAGCTAACTTTCGTCCCACTATAAATTCGTCTCAGTTAAAAATAATAGTTCGAATGACTCTGTACACGATATTAAAAACAAATGTAATTACGTTGCTGAGACACCTACACCATTGTCCGGCTAGCAAGCAATTTTGAGAGAGCTGCTCAAGGTTCTATCAAAATATTTAGTTCGCGTTGTTGATCCTTCAAAATAATTTAATATGTAAAAAGTGTTGTTTTTAGAACAGTTTACTGCCAAACACAGCAACTACGAAATCAGAAAAGGCTGACTAAAGAAAAAATTTAAATTATATTTCTCAGCATGAAGCCATCATTGGCATAAAGCTGACACACGAACAAATTTCGACTTATGTTCACAATTTCATTTCATTTCATTTGAAGTATTAATATATCCTTAAAAAAACTCTGGGTTGCACAATAATTCAATGCTTTGTACTTATGTTCAGCACAACTTATTTGCAAAATGAAACAATATCGTGTCTTTATGACGTCATATTGCACACAATCAAGGCAAAATATAATTTGTTACACACATAAGGAAAATAAACTTATCTTATTCAAGCATGAGACGTAACATTGGTGCATTAATGGAAATAGATATATTACGTGACTACCTTTACGGTAAAATGGTATCTCCTTCATTATATTGAGATCCACAATTATTGTGTTACTAAAAGTAAATAAACAATGATTATTTTCATACTCACCTCGATTGCAATCAGATCCTGATTTGTTTGATTACTGTAAATAATAAATTGTGTTTATTAAGTTGTCAAAGATTGATCAATCTTTATTTGGTTTCCAAAGATTGATCAAACTTTCTATTCGACACCTAGAGACCCAAAACTAATTTTTGGAAGTTATTGCTTTTCCCGCAGCCCACTATGGTAATATATAAATGCCATGCACCACCATACATGAGCCTCCATATTTCTACACGGGTTCAGCAATATCCTCTACATCCTCTACGACTATGGTGATCTCTTACAACTTGACAAGAACTAGGAGGGTGATGGCAAATCCGTCGGCTCCTATCATCCCCCGTGTAGAAATAACTCTGATGAACAAGCAAGATCTATCAATCATCTTGTACGTTGATTTGCCATCACGCTCGTTTATTTACCTCATATATATTTATTCTATGCTATGCAGGAACTTAACTTGCCAAAACGTCGACATGCACTCCTATTCTATGCTATGCTACGGACCATGTAATCAATAAAATAGTATGATCAAGTGTCAGCATTTTTGCTTGTCAACTTATAGTGAACCCCATTTCGCATTATGCTTCAATATATGATACATGCACTCCTATTCAAATATTTGGTTTTATACAAAGGCCAATTGTTTGTTTTCGCTGGGAATGATAAAAAATATATTATGCAATCGGAAGGTATTATTCGCTCTTAAATTCTGAGAATGATCTGACACGTCCCCAAGATCTGATACATCCACAACATTTCCTAATTAGAAACAAATTGCATTAATTAAATGACTTTCGATATTTGGAAGGCAATATTAAGTATCCATAAATATGACACATATATATACCACCTGGACCTCCTAATTCCCTACCCACCCCAGTTCGCATATATTCCATCAGGAATAATCGATCACTCACGAGTTTTTGGTCAACGATGGAGACGATCATTGGAAACACTGCGCCCCTAGAGGTTGCTGTGCCCACGCCCCTGGAGGGTGGTGTCCCCGAGGCCTAAGAGGTTGTGCCTGAGCAGCATGAGGCTATGCCCGCGTCCCTGCATCTTCTGCCCCCGCGAATGCATGCCGTGGAAGATGCACTCGAATACATCTTTCGCTTTATCAATGGCGTTCATGACGAGCAGACATTGGAGTAACTTATCTTATTCTACATTTATTTTCTATATAGAAAACTTATTAGAACTCTCTTGTACACTACTTATACTAAGATAAATATACAAGCAATTCTGAAACGTGTGTACGTACATACATAAGTTTGTGAGTACACGTCTTAATGTCATGCATAGGCCATGTAGTTAGGTGATAGTTTGGACACCTGTACATACATGTAGGCAAGGACAATCTCGACCATGAGTTCGGTTCCTAGATTAGTATATTGCTATATCTCATTCTGTTTCTAGAGAACATGAGACGTTTCAGCCATTACGAAGGATTTAATTATGTTTAATGGATTTTCAATATTTCCAGCACACAACAACTATAATTAATGGATTTTTTTCTCATATTCTCTGCTCTACAAATATAGTACTGTAGAGTTATTCCCTCACTATGTTGTACATATGGCCATATTCTTTTACACAGCTAACAAATTATTAGAAAGAAACAACTTTTTATTTCAAGCCTAATGTAAATGAGTTACCAGATGTTAAAGGTAGGGACCAACTTTTTGTTGCTCTTAATTTGCTGTAAATATTATTGTTTGGTCACGACAATCAAACTATTTGAAAAAAGTCGCCATTTTAACATACTCTTGTTCCAATTTAACACACTCGTTGCTAAAGGTTGCTGTGTATTTTTTGTGTTGCGGCACAATCTGGATAAGAAGCAATACACCATATCGGATAGAAATCAGCCTCTGGATGCTACAGGACACCCTATTTTTAACGAACATAAGTCTTCATCCCGCATTCTTCAATCTTGTTGTTCGTAAGCTTGCGGACATGGAAGTAGAGAGGCATGCAGGCACCAACTTGATTGAAAGCAAACATTTTTTGACTTGCAGTTTCATGCTCAGTCACGGGCTGTTAGGTATTCCTGGTTGCCTCAAGGAGAGCGCACCACGATGCTAATTAACAATGTTGTTGTCCAGCCCTTCCCTAAATATGATGTATTCAGCTCTATAGTTGTAAGAGACGCTCATTCTTAATGTTTATTTTAATATCATAATAGCAATTAACATGTGTCGACCTGCTGCAGTATCTACTACCGTTGACTATCCCGGATTCCTCATACAGTCAACTTGTAGTAAACCATATGAGAAGGAGGGTTATCGTACTGGATCCATCACGAGGCATCGGGCAAGTTGGAGAAAGCACTCATAAGAAAGAGATGATGAAGGAAATCACATTGTTGAAGCAAGAGTTCAACGATGTGTTGCAGGCTAGGATCCCGGGTTGGAATACCCCACTCATGGATTGGCGACAAGATAGCATGTCTTCTAATGCTCGCCGGTAATGTGCTAAATTGATCTTATACAGAAGATGCATACCGTTATAATTCTCGCCGGTAATGTACTAAATTTAGCATGTCTTGTAATATTTAACACGTTTTTGTGTCACGGCAAAGACTCTGGTTTCTTTGTCCTATAGGAGATGGCCCACCAGCTTGGTTGTTTATGTAGCATGACCTGGATGAACACAAATGTAAGTGCATATACGATGAATTTCTGTGTGAAGTTTATTAAAAAAACACTTCATCATGTAATGGTTGATGTGTTGCATATTTTCTAGGATCCAGTACTGCTCAGGAGCCAACTGACGGTCCAGATGCTGATGGTGAAAGACAATAAAGCAGCTGGAAACATCCCACAAGAAATCAGGGTGGCCTTGAGGGTGTTAAGCAACTGAAGATGGATCGATGCATGCAGAAACGACAATAGAAAATTCCTATACATCAGCTATTTAGGACCGAAAACAATAATTATCTATGTTTTTATTCAAATAATTATATAATATTTTATCTTCTATGTACGTACATTTGAAAACTTTATTGTGTTTTTGTATTATTAAGGTTTCGTACGCTACCATATTGTTGGATTATGGATTGATTTTGTTTCGACGTTGTCAGTAGTTTTATTTTTTTTTCTTTGTCTATCATTAATGATCATTCAGTCCCAGATGATAAGTGGTAGGAGGCATTTAGTACGCACGCGCATTTTGGTTATGGCTCGCCATGCAAGATGATATGAATTTTCCACGGTACTGTCCTTATAAAATTGAAATAATTATAATGCAAAGAATGGTCATAGATAGCCAACAGCAGCCACAAGGTATGGAAATTGACACACTCTGCCCAATGTATGGGCGACTGAATGAGGATGGAGCTCATTTGTTTCTCAAGTGTAAGTTTGCCAAATCATTGTGGCGAGAGATGCAGTTGAATGAGGAAAGAGAACGCTTGCTGGCTTGTGATGGTCCGAAAGAGATTATCTATAACATCCTAAAGCTCCCTCAAGAAAAGAAACTGAAATGTGTAATGATGATGTGAGCATGGTGAGATGCTAGAAATAAGAAGAACGCTGGTGAGCCTTCACGGAATCCTAGCTATGTGGCAAGGAGGGTGAATGTTTTGGTTGAGGATTGGCTGAGGCATGGACTGAATGCCCAACCTGGGAGCCAGGACAAAACTGAATGCAGTGTACGCTTGGGTCAGGAAGTTCTTCAGATAAATGTGGATGGAAGCATGAGGGAGAACCCTTCCCGAGGCGGCTGGGGCTTTATAATCAGAGATGCTAAGGGCCAGCCAGTGGGATCCAGAGCGGGTCACATGCAGCACATCAGCGATGCTCTCCAAGCGGAGGCGACAACATGTCTACAGGGTTTGTATGCAGCTGAGAGTTGGGGTATGACGAGAGTGCAAGTGCAGAGAGATTCACTGAACTTGGTCCAGGCTCTCAACACCAGGGACCTTGACCTCGCAGCCAATGGAGTGTTGTTCAAAGAAATCAGATGCTTTGCTAGCTTAAACTTTAACCAAGTGGTATTTTCGATTTACCCCAAGGCGTGTAATAAAGTAGCGGATGTGTTAGCGTCGTTTGGTGCAGAATCGGATCTTATAGCCCCAGTCATATGGCCGGATCAAGCACCTAAGTTTGTGCACGATCTTGTAGCCAGCGACTCTGCTGAGCTGTTTGGTTAATGAAAACTTTGATTTCTGTCTCAAAAAAAAAGGAGGGGGAAAGATTTATTAGAGGAAAGGCACCAGGCGCCACCGTTGAAATCAGGGGGCAAATTTATTAGGGAAAGAAATCAGGGCCCCACCGGTTAAATTAGGGGGGTGCAGATTTATTTAGAGGGGGACGGATGTATTATAAGTAAAATACTGGACCACACAACACACGCAACCATCAACGCTTTCTGTGTGGGCATCGAGCGTTGCAGCGATCGCTTGCAAAAGAGTAAATCCGGTTTCTTTCTATTTTTCGTTTGGGCAAGTTATGGGGAAAGGGAGACATATATTAGGAAACATTTAATCTATCACTGATTTATTTGCATAGTGCAATCAAAATAAATATCTTGCCTTAATTGTTGATAGTTTTTTTTTTGTTATGGAAACATGCAAATAAGGAACGATAGGGGGCACCTTCCTAATCGTTGTCACACAATTCCCTACTACCCTCATCTCTACTCAATAAAATCCTACGGGCTCCTCCCTCCCTCGCTTTACCAGTGCTACACAGACGTTTTGCCCAGTAATGGAAGCAATGGCGAATTTTGGGGGAGTGCAACACACAGTCGACTACGTGTACGATTTCATCACCCTTTCCTCAGACGAAGAACAACTAGAGTAAGTTCTCACAACCCTATACATCTGATCTTTTTTGCACTTCATCGTCTAAGTCCACTACCCTGTACATGTATACTTCTTTTACAAGTGATCGTATAAGTCCACCCAAGTCACTTCCATTATAGTTGGTAGTATAAAGCTCTTAAAAATAGATGATACCCCGCACGTTGTTGCGGGGATATTTTGCAATATTTCAGTGTGATTCGTTGCATGATACATGAATATTTGAAGTAATAATATAAAAAGCTCAAACAGAAAATGCATATAATTTATTATGTTTGATTACTATATAGTTGTAATTCTTTTACTAATACAAAAATAGCATAATAGAATGAAATTTATTATGTATGTTTGGATGTTGAGATGAGTCTTTTTTTTTCATGCATGTTTAATGATGAAGTGCCATGCTTGTATGTAGAGAAATATGATAGTGGGGGTGGGCATTTTCTCATGCATGTTGTGGGATGATGTGGCGCGCTTGCATGTTGAGAGAAATAGTTAGTGGGGGCTATCTATTTAGATATAGAAGATATATCCCTGTAAAAATCTTCCTTGCCAATGAGTTAGGCCCTTAGGAAAGATGTTTTGCATAGTGTTAAGCACTGGTCAGGATTGCGTGGTCTTGTCTAAGGTCAGACGGGTGTTACAAAAGCTGATTGTGTAGTTATTTTTCTGAAACCAGTATATCAATACATATTCAATGGGTGTTAACAAATATTATATTGTATTGGTAAATTGTGTCTAGAACCACAGTGTTTTGCGGCGTCTAACATAAAAACAATCGAGGACTTGTTTTTCATAAAACATGGGTTACTTTCATATTGTGAATATGCATATTTAGCAAACTTTCCTATCCTGTGGTCGAAAACTATGGGGTCTAACACCTTCTACAACAATGTTGAACAAGTGATAAACTACTATGCTGCCACATCCATCCAAAATCTGCAACATTTTTAATGCAGGTCCATGTACTACTATGAAAACACTGCAATCTGTTAAGTTCTTGCCCGTGCATAATATAAAAATACTTAACTTGGTAGAGATTACAAACTCTTTTAGGTCATTTGATGTGAGATATACTATTGTTAAATTATTCATATGTTATAGACACCAACACAGTTTTATCGTTTGAGTTTACATTTACTTAAAGTCATAATTGTTATGAACCTTGTTCTTCCTTTTTAAAACACAATCTGGATTAGGAGCTCCTGCCCATTCCCTATCGAGATTAGCCTATGGATCATCCGAGACACCATCGGAGGAGATGGACTTGTCCATCCTTATGCGTCAATCTTGTTGTGCGTCAGATTACTACCAACGCAGCAGAGAGGAGCGCAAGCACCAGCTCTGTTGGAAAGACACATTTTTTCAATTTGGGATTCATGAGCAAGCACGGGCGCTAAGGCAGACTTGGTTAAGCCAAGAAAAGTGCACCAATGCGCTGATTAACAATGTCGTGCTTGAGCCTTTTCCAAGATACGACTTGTTTCACACCCCTACAATTGTAAGTGTTCTCATTCTTACAAATTAGTTTAATTACTTTGTTTGCCATTTACCTTTGTCTACCAAATGCAGTATCTTCTCCCACCGGCACTCGTGGATTCGTCCTACGGTCTTTTAGCAGTGAACATGGAAATGGAGGGGACTATCGTTATTGATTATTCGAACTAGGCTTTATTTCATTTTGAGGAGGACTTCCATGACACTGAACTTCAGAGGGAAGCCCTTTTAATGAAGCAAGAATTCAGCTTTGTCTTGCAACAGGAGGACCTTGATAGGAACAGCTAACTTGTGGAATGGCCCGAACAAGAGAACGTTCATGTTTCACCTCGGCGGTACTATTTAAAATTTGTCTTGCATATTAGTGCGTGCGCTAATATAGCTATTACAATATGGTGTTTTTTTGTGACAGCATGGACTCCGGATTCAAAGGCCCATCTGTATGAAACCATCGGGAATGACATGGTTCATAACATGCCTAGGACTGACGTAAGTGCATTTGTAATGAGGTTACAGCTTTCATATATTTGCTAAATATATCTTCTGACTTTGTTTATGCATAATTTGAAGGATCCATAAAGTTTCAGGAAGCGACTAATGGTCCAGATGCTGATGGTCAGGGAGAATGAAGCAAAGGATAACATTCCAGAGCAAGTTAGAGCAGCGTTGAGATTTATTGGTGGCTAAGGAGGACTGCTGCATCGATAAATACCTAAAAATAAAGTGATGTTTAGTTGTTTGCTAGGCCATGTTCTGTTTGATGGCATCAGATGATCAGATGACATTTTCTCTTATTTTTTTAAAGTTTAAAGTGATTGATGTTGACATCCACTAGCTATGTTGGTTGTATATTTATCTTTCCTTCTATCTAAATTTTACGGTTGTAGACCAGACCAGTTTGGACCAGGTTTGGTGGTCCAGGTGAACCAGAGTACTTTTGTGTTGGACCATGGCAGGTTCACAACGTACTCAAAGACCGGCAGGTGATGTTTTCAGACATTCCGTGCCTCCCATCATATACTACCTCGTATAGTATAACTCCATCCATACATGCACTGCTATACTATACGAGGTTTTCTTTGTCAGAGATAATCATATTCCAGCTAGCGAATAGTCAAAAAAAATGATGGTCATACGGCACGTACCTTCATATATTCTTTAATTTTCAAGTTATCCTTGATCTTCCTCTCTCGCCATTGCCTTTAATTCCAACTAGCGAATAAACGCTGATTATCTTTTATGTGTTCCTGAATAGAGTAACAAAAAAATGAGAGAGGAATGGGTTTCTTGATCAGTATCTACGGTAAAAAAACTAAAACCACTATAATAGTAGATATGTTAGTGTGCACGTCGTGAATATCACATCAAAATATTATTAGCACGTTTATATCTGGCCAGATAAAAGAAGACGGGAAAAGAGACATAGACTCATCAAAATATCAACGCATCGTGCATCATGTTAATACTTATCTACAACAAGATATGGTTAGTTTTTGTCTCGTTATCCACGCATATAATTATGGATTGTTTTTATTTAATTTATATGTATAATAATTTATTAATATTTATATCTAATTGCGACAGTGACTTGTATCTCTCTCTAATAATAAAGCACAGATTGAGTTTCTCGGGTTCACCGTCGCGGCGTATTTATAGAGAAGTCCTTATACTTTTTGGTAATGAACCCGCAGTCCCGATGGCTAAGTGAAAAAAAAATGATTCGATTTTTACTCCTCGCCCCCGTCTCCTTCTTCGACCTACACACGAACCGCCGCCCCTCCAGCCTGCCCGCCGATGCTCC